>NC_046370.1:12845415-13037233 GCF_011125445.2 Fundulus heteroclitus
TCTAGGATGTGACACCATGAATTGTTAAATTGTTCACAATATTCTCATATCCTGAGTCACTGAATTAAAGAAAAAAGATTTGAAACATTTTTCTCTATGTGTAATGATTCTATAAAATATATGATTTTCACTTTCTGAATGGAGTGATTAAAAATATTTAAGAACTTTTTCACAATATTCAAATTTTTATATTTATTATATATATCTGTTTATTGTTGCTTTTTATGTACTTTGGAGTTGTGTAATGAACTGGTGAAATAAAAGTTAATTGCCAGTTGGGAATAATAGAATTGTCCAAATCTGAATAACAATGACAACATATAAATACTAAAAAAAATAGATAAATAAAAACAGGACTATGAAGTTATGAGCTAAATGACACACCATAATTAGAAATAAATAAATCAGAGGCTACATTTACTTTTAAGATGTCAATCTGATAAAAAATGAAAAAAAAAAAACATGACACATCCCATTTTGTATAGATATGCCAAAAACAAATAGGCATATAATTTACTAGTCTACCTTAAAAGGATACACTACAATATTTATTATGGAAATGTAATATACTTGTGAAAATATACAATGCTTATAAATCTTCTAAATTTATTTGAGTACTCTTCTATGTAACATAAGGTGATAATGAATATCCACCAGCAGCAAGTAACACACAGGGCAGATGTCAAAACTTAGTAGCTAATGTATTACTTAAAATAATGTAACAAACATAAGGATTTAACAATTAACTGAAAAGCCTAGGAGTATACTGTAGTTACCAGGAAGATTAATTACTGGGATTGGAACTAGGTGAGACTAATTAACCAACCAATAGCTGGTTGTGGAGATACCTGCTTTGAGAGCAGCAAGCTTATACATTCATTGAAACTAACTGGATGAATGACTGGACAGGATAAACATGATAAAAGAAAGAGGAAAAAACACATTCACACCAAACAGAAATTTCATCAAAGGAAAACCCAAGATCAACATAAAAATGTTTGATTCGTGAAGCACAAGTACAAGACTCAAATGAAAACGTTTTACATTATGACAGCAGAATAACCTGTTCATATAATTTATCAAATAGCATATCAAGAGTTTCTTTCTTATCATATCACACAAAGGACAGTGGCTTTTCACCTTTTAAGTATATTACCCTATTTTAGGATTATTCTGCTTTGTTGTAGTCATGAATAAATGAGAGGCTGAAAAATATTCTAGATGCTGGGCCTTGGCCTACTTGACCGACTTCTGTCCCCGCAAAGCTCACTCTAAAATGGTTCCTTCCTGTCATCAGCTGTTGCTTTCCCATCTCCCTGTCACAGCACCCCCGCCACAAGTCCTCGATTAGCCGCACTGACCAGTGTACAACCTCAGTCTCTTCTCCACCCACTATTTCCTCACTCTGAGTTGTTAATCCCTCTCTGTTTGTCAGTAGATATATGGCACACGCGCACACACAAGGCAACACGGCCTCATCTTGTCCTTCTGTGATGTCCATTTAATCACCGACAATGTCCTTGTGCATTGGTCATCTTGTGCGATAAAGTCATAGTACTACCCAAGCCGTTGGCCTGAATGAGAAATAGCCTGGTTGTTGCTACTTTTCATGCCAAGAAGTGATTTACTGAACAAGAGTAGAGAGGGGTAAATGTTCTGAAACTTTATCTCAAAACAAAAGTTCTACTCGTTTTACGCAATTAATGTGTAAGAAGTTTTGAATATGTGCTAACAGGTCTTTCTTGTAAGTTAGAACTCGTGTCTCATTGAGACTACATGTATAAATATAGCCTTAATAATAATAGGAATGCCTCAGTTCAAGCCTGCAAACACAATTTTGAGAAGGCTTACATATATTTTTTTGTTTCTTTAAAAGAACACTTTTATATAACTGGTGCAACTGTACGGAAAGACACCGGTATCTAGCTTACTTTTAAAGTCTCAGTCTGTTATATGTTCGGTACAATAACAGCAAGGTATCAACGTTGAATGAAGCTTAGAACTTATTGCCTTACTTAAGAAGTACAATCCATACAATTTAAAATAACTATTTAAAAGATATAGATATTTAAAAAATGAAAAAAAAAATGTCCTAGAAATATTCTAAATATTTACAAAGTTACCCACAACTGTATGCCAGCCACTATTTCATATTTTACCATACTTCTCACTTTCAGTTTTGTTTTTTGGACTACTTATTTCAAAATAGTAAGATCACAATTCAGGATCTAAATAAAATCTTTCTTAACATTTTCTGTTTTTCAGAGCCACAACAATAAATGTTCCTACATCAATAATATGGCTAGTAATCTTAATTTCCAGAGAATTAAGTCTAAAACAAGTATTTGCCCTGGACAAAATGACCCTTTAGTTTAGCAATGGCCTCCCTCTTTCTAGGCTAAATCCTTATTTCACAGTTGAGACGAATTAATCATTTTTAAAATAAATCCTAAATCAAATTTGTGGATGACAACGATTGAACTAATAATCTTACCGTTATACCACCTACAATCTAAAGTTCCTTCCTGAATTGACCCTCTCAGACATTCATAGTGAAAGCACTTGTTCTCAAATAGACCACCTAGAAGAGGGAGGGTCCCATATCAGCTGCAAAGTGTTTTGCAAACAGAAATAGATTCTGTGAGAACAACACAGGGATCTCTCTGAACCCGGATTTGTAAACTGGGAACTAGTGTAAAACACCAGTGATATACAGTGATTCTATGCTCTGCAGACATATACGTGCTGGACAGCACATGCTGTACGGGACATAAACAGGCCTCTAAAATCCACTTAAGCACTGGAGTGGTGTGTGGAGTGAACATATCTACTTTATAATCATCAAAGACCGTGGATTCTTAAAACTGTCACCTTTTGACCCTCAAAATAACTCTAGGAGAGTATTGCAACCCTGGGTACGTCTGGATAAAATATGCAGTAGTGCATACAAGAGGAACTGTTAGTGAATATTTCAGTTTAATATCTGTAATAAAGATTTCAATGGTATAGCCTGTTCAGATGTTGGTAAATACCTTTAGACTATGAAGAAAAGGTCCACATTTCATTAACATATATCATTGTTATTGACAGGTCAATTTAATTCAGTAAATGAACTCAAAAACTGAAACTCATAGGGTTATAATACACAGTAATAGTGTAGGCTTTAACACTGACAAAGCATTTCTGTATTTAAAAAAAGGTTATTATTGGTTTTCTATAATATTCTAATTTCCAAAGAAACTGAGCACATTATCACAAGGCATATTATATTTAAAATTAACAATAAACTGATTAAATATATACTTTTCAATTTAGTGAGTCTGTGTGATTTTCAAAAGTTTTATTACATTACTGAAATTCTCAAACTTTTGATGGTAATCTGATTGATTGAGATGCATGTTTATTATATATAATGTTGAGTTTATAGCATTCCAATAAGCAACATGCATGTTGTCACAGTGTGACTTACTCTGTTATATTCATTTGCGTGATTAAAAAATATGCCAGCATAAGGCATAGGCTGACGTGCAAATTGGTAAATCAATATCTTTATGTACCGGGACACATTTTAAAACCGATGACATGGACTTCAAAGTAAAACATTCCTAGCTACAATCCCAGTGGACAGGAGAACACCAAATAATAAGCTTTCGGAGAACCTAACACATTGTGTGCTCTCAATCCAATCTCATCCACCCAAATGCGACTAAGAGCTTTGTTTCGTTAGCACCACAGGCAAAGTTACTAGAATCCATGTCTACACCAAGTCAGCTTTAAAGCCCCAACTGCAGCTGATCTGTAGCCTTCAAACGTTACACAACATGAATGAACTCCCAGCAGCTGCTACACAGGATGCAATCCGAGAGGTCGTTTAAGGGGAGCAAAGACAATGGACACTGTTTCACCTACAAACAGTCAAACTGTTAATGACCTTGGATATACTTTATTGTAGAGGCATTAAACATAAACACAAATACGGTGCACTGAAAAT
Source organism: Fundulus heteroclitus (assembly GCF_011125445.2). Lineage (NCBI taxonomy): Eukaryota > Metazoa > Chordata > Actinopteri > Cyprinodontiformes > Fundulidae > Fundulus > Fundulus heteroclitus. The sequence continues at coordinate 12,849,407 of NC_046370.1, forward strand.
AAGATATTCCTCTTCAAAGACTTGACTTGATCTGTGATATTCAGATTGCTGTATTTTGTCTTGCAGGAACCTGCCTGCAGCAGGAAGATTATGTTATTGTAAATGAGTCCACTATTTCTCATTGTTTAAATTTTGACATTCCTCAAAATACTGGGTAAGGAGGGGGGGGGGGGAGTAAAAACCATCTTTCACTCATCTTAATCAGTTAATCGCAGGTCAAGAAATAAACCTCTTTGGAACAGAGTTTTTGAAAAAGAAATCGCCATTTCAGTCAATTAATTTGGATGGCATCAAATTGGCCTCCTGTGATAAAGTCAATATAGTGTTATGTTTTGACAAGGACATTTTATTTAAATTTTATATCAGACAGGTTTCTAGGATTTCCTTCTTTTACCTCTGGAATGTAGCCAGAATTAGAAATATCCTGTCCTGGAGTGACATCGAAAAACTAGTCCATGCATTTGCTACTTCAAGGTTGGACTATTATAATTCTTTACCATCAGGAACCTCACAAAGTGCCCTTCAAAGCTTCCAGCTTATACAAAATGCTGCTGTAAGAGTTCTGATGAAAATTAAAAAAGAGAGAGATTGTATTTCCCTTTTTTAGCTTCCCTTCATTAGTTCCGTGTTAAATCCATAATCTAATTTAAAACTCCTCTTATCACAAATAAAGCTCTTATAATCAAGCTTCAATAGCCATTAAAGATTTAATCTCTCCATATGATACTAACAGAGCATGTGACTCTCAGACAGCATGTTTTCTGGTGGTTCCTAGAGTTTGTAAAAGTAGAATAGCCTTTGGATCTAGCTCCCAGTTTTAGTCCATGAGGTGTCCATGAAACACCCTGTGCTTTTCCACCGGAAGCACTGTCGTTCTCAGAACTTCAATGTTTTGTGGAGAACGTCCTTTTCTGCCCGTTTGGGGCACCAATGACACCAATGCTATGCATTAAATGTAATAATATATATGTATTTTTAACATTATAGGCACTGTTGAACATAATGAGAAGGTGAAGGGCTGCCGCTTTTGGGAGACTGAAAGGTAGATGGAGGTATCTCCTTAAAAAAAAGGACCTGCCAAAGAAGAAGACAGTTATGGTTATGACCATACGTCTATAAATAATTACTCTGCTTTATCAATTAAAACTAATTCAAACTAATGTTGATCCATATTGGCTGATCAGGAAATGAACACATTTAAGGATAGAATCTGTATTAAAAGGATAATATTTTAATACATGTACAGTGTATTAAAGTGTTTTCCTATTGTATTTCTACATTAATATATCACTTTTTTTACCAGCTCAATAAAAATACAAATAAGTTGTGTAATTCACTTACTGCGTTTCTATGTTTAGCATTTTCTGGCATCACGGTTCCGCAGAAGAACCGGCTATTTTGCAATTCCACTTTTCGTGCTGTGACACCAAAACTGCGACTGCAGTTTGAAAACACGTGTGGGAACCTGAATGGGCTCTAAGCCACGTTGGTGGAAAAAACTTATTTCTACTTTAAAACTAAGCTTAAATTTTCCATTTTATTAAAGCTTATACTTAGAGTGGGTTTGGTTATCATGATATCTCTCTTTAGTTATGCTGCTGTAGTTCACATTTTCTCACTTAGGTATTATTTCTAGTTTTCCACCAAACAAATTGCACAATTTGATGGCAAAAGGAAATGCAGCCGACCCTGGTTCTGCTGGAGGTTTCTTCCTGTTAAATAGGAGTTTTTCTCTCCACTGTCAGTAAATTAATGCTCAATATGAGGGATTGCTGCAAAGTCAACGACACAGTGCAAGGGGCTGTCCACTGTCGCTACGTGTTCATCGAGGAATGCTACAAGTCAATGACCTGATGCAAACTGCTGGGTTTCTTTACAAAAAAAAAAAAAAAAACGTTTGTATAATTAACTTAACTTGATTACATTGTTTGACAGCTAGGTTGAACTGGAATGAATGTGCTTGACTTTGAATCTGTCTGTATGATTTGATTGCATTGACTTTTTTTGTACACGGCCTTATGATGACATGGGCTGTGAATTAGCGTTGTATAAATAAACCAAATTTAATAAAATTGAAATCAGAACATTTAAAATCACTGGTGAATTACCTCTCAGGCTTCTAGTCTTAATGATAGGTCATGTTGATTTTTTTTAAGATTCAACTCTATGTGTCATCTCACGGGCAGTGGCTGCAACAATTCTTGTAGGGATGTGAACACAGATGGAAATCAAACTACAGATACGGAGATGTGTGATTCGCTGTGTTGTTTGGGCAGTCATTAGAATAGCCCGCTGAAATATTTAAATACTGTCACTTGTTTTATGTGGGTATAGTTGACTGACCAGTTACATCAGTAAATTATTGGGTACAGAGTAGAAGTGGAGCGCCTTTGAAATATGGCCTACAACACAAAAGCCTGTGTGAGCCTGATGGTAATGTGGGTTCCTATGGTTTTGTTATGTTTTGGTCCTCTGTTCTCGTCAGCCATAGACCTGTAAAGGAAAGTAAAATCTTAGATTTGATTTGTCCATGCTGCTTGCTCGGTGATGTTTGAGCTGTATGTGTCATGCTCTAAAAAAAGAACGAGTGAAGCCAGATTGGATTAACAAAACGATTCGGCCTCACAATGATGATAGTGATGATGACGGGAACCCTTCCTAATTGCCTGCTACTCATGTGTTTATGTATGTGTCGTTATCAGATGAGGCAGCAGATTTGCACTGTACCACAAGGTGTACCAACCTGCACTGTACATTGTCATCCTGTTGTGATCGGCAACAAAAGGCCGAATGACTGTGGCATTACGGAACTACATCATACGGCCTCTCACGTCACTCACATTCTTTAGCTTTTCTGCCAACATTGCATTCTGCTGGGTTTGATATAATAGGAGGATCAGAGCTGGAATTTGTTAAACAAACTGCCGCGCTCCGACTTTCAAACCTTTTTAAATGCTGTTAACTGTGTTTAAGGCTAAAGTCTCTTTACTTAGTGGAAACAGTGGAAACTTTCATATGTTATATAATTATCTCTGACTAAATATTCATAGTGAAGAGGTAAAAACTGAAGGTATGTGTCAAATTAATCAAAAAAGCACAGGGAAATTAGAATTTTCTGCTGCAAGGTCAATATCACCTCTAAAACACATCAATTTGATAAAAACACATTGTTGGCTTGAGCTGAAATTTAAAGTTGATCAATCCCTGGTCGTATAAATATTTGGACACTGTTCCACATTATAAAAATAGAAAATAGACTTTTTTTTTCTTAGATATAAACTTTTCTTTATCTCAATTTGGATACTGGAGTTGGATGGAATCTAGAACTGTGTAAAAACTGGGGCTATTTTTTTTCTTTATGTGCTAATTTGAGTTGAGTAATCAGATAAAAACATACAAGATATAACTTATTGTAACAACTTTCTCAGCTCACATATTTCTAGCCCACTGGTAGCACTGATGTGCACACTTCTGCCCAGTGGAGGATGATAATGCGCATAATGTTTGCTTGCCAGCTGCAAATACGATGCACAGGATGCAGTGAATCCAAATACTTTCAGTACACGGTATCACATCTTTCAATAACATGTTGCTGTAGGCACAGACATCAGAGCTAAGGTTAGCTACAACAGATTCATAACCATGATGGTTTAACTTCTCAGATGTTCCTTTTTATTGATTCAGTTGTCAACCAAACATTTAATTGAAAGAAAATATATTATTATGGTGTCATATGTTGTTATTTGATTAAAAAAAATAGGATTAATTGCATTGATCTATTTCATACTCTCTATTTCATGAAATTATTTTATATATCACATCTCACAACTAGTCAGAACATAAGACAATCATGAAAAAGGCAGCAAAGTTTTAAAGCTTTCCTTTGTAAAAAAATAAATAAAAATAATAATAAAATAATAATGGCCTTTACAAGGTCCTAAAATTATTTTAAACTTAAGAGAGATTCCACAGTGCAAACCCTAAAAGGACAGGAAATGTATAAAAGATGTATATATAAAATATGCCTACCTGAAATTGCATTGAAATATTTAGGGGTGTTTATTACAAAAATGATAAGAATGACAATAAAAATTGTTGGAAAAACTGGTCACAGTGTTTTTGGCGATCTACCTGTCACTACAGACAGTAAAAGCTCCACAAACACTAATACTACAATTCAATCACCATCAAATAGGCTACTTATGTGCACCAGTTAAATTTAGTAAAGCAATTTCACCAATAAAGAAAATGCAATAATTGTACTCAATCATATTTTAATTATTTGTTGGTGCTCTTGTATGAAATCAGGCTTAGCTAATGTAACAATCCAGACAACGCAGTGACTTTCTGGGATTTGCAAACTTTCCCCCCCCCCACAATAATGACATGATACAGTAAATATAAAAACCTTGCGTCTACCACACTAGGTGTATTGCTGTCAGGACCAATGTGGCTCCAGAACTACAAAGTCATAGCTATTGTTTTTATTTATTTAAATACTATCATACTTGTTTTATTGGCAATATAAGTGTAAATCGTGAATATCTTCGGTCCCTTCTTTCCTTGGGGAAGGTGCCAGCTCACATATGCAGGAAATAGTAACACCTCTTTAGGGAAATTAATCATCTGGCCAGCAGCTGTGTAAAATCGAACTTTTCCTTCAAAGAGGACACAACAAGGCAAAGCGGTATCAAGAAGGCTGATGAATTATAAAGGATGTTTCAACACAGCAACATGCTGTTTATGAGCCTTCTGTTAAATCAGTTCCTAAATAGGCAAATGTGTTGCACTAGAAATGCAAGGTACTAGAAGAACATGTTTTCATTTTGTTCACCCCTCCATTGTCAGTAGTCGTCTTGTGACACTGGTTGTGGGCAGTTTATCATAAACAAACTGGAAATATGACAAAATTCCAATCTGTGAACCACTCTTTATGACAAATCATGCGATCAATGCAAAGTGACTTCTTCTATAATCAGCTGTACTGGCACACAAGGAAGAGTTATTGACAGTAAGTGACCTGTTTGCTCTAATGCAACAGCAGTTTTTTTAAACTGAATGTGAAGTATGTCACAGTTCAGGAGAAAACAGTTATTTGTTGGACGTTGATGGATGTTTTGTTTCTTATTGGATATGATTGTTCAGTAATTTACAACCTGGTGGTTGTCATCTTTCCATTCACAGGAAGTCAACCCAAAAGGTGTCGTCTGCAGCCGGTTGGCCTTTATAGGAAACTTAGAGCAAGAGGCAATAAGATCTTTCTTCCAAGTAGTTGGTTCTGCAGAACATTAACGTGACTCTCAGCATGCCTCCAGGTTAGGGTTCGCATTATTACCGGTAACGTCTTTTCAGTTTACTGTAGGTTGGTTTCCCAGATAAGGGTGTTCTGCGTACTGTTCAAACCTGTTTTGAAAATTATTGTTTGAGGATGAAAATACGTCAGGAAATTTGATCCCGGAAAAGAAAATGAACTTAACGTCATAAAAGGTAGCATTGTTACTAAAACCTTTCCTTTTGGAAAGTCGCAAATGTAAATATCAGCAAAAAGGCTTTATTGTTGTAGTGTGATTACAACTGCTGTTCCTTGCAGTGTATTGGGTAAAAACAGCAATATATTCTAAAACCTTTTTAATGAGAACACAAAAAGTTAATTAATTGCAGTAATTAATTAAACCAGATTGTGATATATTTTCTATTATTTTGATGATTATGTAAATTATGAAAAGGTAAAATTGTGTTTACAACCCTTCATTTAAATCAGTTTATGAGTAGAAACCTAGCAGAAGACTGCAGTTTTTAATTTTATTCAGGTCTCCAACTCCTGAAAAGAGCTTGTGTTGATGCTGGTTGTGATCCATTTGTGATCAATAAAAACTTGAAAGGCAAGGCAAGGCAAATTTACTTGAATAGCACATTTCATTAAAAAGACAATGCAAAGTGCTTTACGTGATTAAAATATAGGGAAATAAAAACAGAATAAAAGCAAGTTGGTATAAAATGTAGAAAAAAAAATCAACAAAATAGAACATGGGAAAATAGAAACTAAAAGCAAATATTAAAAACAGTTGAACTACAAACTAGAAATAATGATGTTTCTGTGAAACAGTTTAACTAGAACAGTCAAAGGCAATCCTAAACAAATATGTATTTAATCTTGATTTAAAAGGAACTCAGGCTTTCAGCACTTTTACAGTTTTCTGGAAGTTTGTTCCAGATATGTGGAGCATAGGAACTAAATGCAGCTTCTCCACGTCTGGTTCTGGTTCTGGGTATGCAGAGTAGGCTGGAGCCAGAAGACCTGAGTGGTCTGGAGGGTTAATGCACTGATAACAAGTCTGTGATGTATTTAGGTGCTAAGCCATTCAGGGATTTATAGACTAACAGAAGTATTTTAAAGTCTATTCTCTGAGATACAGGGAGCCAGTGTAAGGACTTTAGAACTGGGGTGATGTGCTCTACTTTCTTAGTCTTAGTGAGGACACAGGCAGCAGCATTTTGGATCAGCTGCTGTTGTTTGATCAACATTTTTGGCAGACCTGTGAAAACACCGTTGCAGTAATCAATTCAACTAAAAATAAACACATGGATTAGTTTTTCCTGATCCTGCTGAGACATTAGTCCTTTAATCCTGGAAATGTGCCATCAATGTGTGGTGAACTGTACTGTATTCAGCCGTCTACAAACCTGAGGAAGATATATTAGAAGTCAGTGACTTTTTTGATGTCAAAGATATCAATATTGAGAATTTGTTTTTTTATTCTGGCAACATAGAGCAGGTCATGGTTCTGGAGAAAACAGTTGTGGTTTTTGATGAAAGTTAGATTTTTTTTTTAAGGTGATAATTGTTGGAAGACATCCAAGAAAATGTCAACTACAGCTAGTTGTTATTTAAGGTAAAGTTTCAGCAAGAGACAAAATGGCGTTCCAGATGTTTCAACTTGTTGGTTCTGAGGAGCATTCCAAAGTCTCTTTGTGAGCCCGGGGGTTGGGATTCACGGAATTACTGTAAATGTATTTCAAATTACTATAGGTCGGTGTTCTGAAAAAGGGAGTTCTGAGTACTGTTTGGAAGATGGTGGAGGAGTGAGAAAATGTGTTGGAAAATTTCATGCTTGAGATGAACATGAGCAAGGTAGCATTGTTGCTTAACTTTACTGGAAGATTGCAAATGTAAGGCTTAAACAAGAGGCTGTGTTTTTTCCACTGTAATCAAAGAGGTCCTGTTCTTTACAACAGATTTTACATTAGTAAAATATTCTTGGACTTTACTGTTTTTGTCTGGACATTTTAACATTTAATCTCAGTCCGTATAAATAAGAATGTAACTGACTATGGATTACAGATCAATATTGAGATGAATTGTGTTTTAGCTGAAAGTTTTTCTTTTGGACTTTATATTAGTAAGCTTTTGGACCTGCTTTTATTTTAGACCAAATTTGCTGCATTGCAGAATTGAAGTTGGGGGCCCCACAAAAGCATTCAGGGGCCCTACATTGACCCTGGGCTACACATTGGACACCCCTGCTGTAGACAAATCTGAACATGTGGTTCCTGTTTTCTCACAGGAAATTGTTGTACTAGGACAATATGAAATATTGCTTAAGAATTGATACGCTCATGTGTAAATTTGTACAAAACTCAGAGATTATGTAAATGTGGGGAAACGTTGCCCTTTCAACATTAACATCCTGCTGCAACCTCTCAAAGATTTCATGTATACAGCACATCTTTTAGTTAGAAACATACGTCTTCTGTTTATCGGAGGTTTCGCAGGCAATGGGTTTGGTTGTAATTGTAATTTGTAAGAAAATTTTAATAAATGTGTGGTATGGCGATGCTGGGCTGAATAACAGGAACAATATATGCATCAATAAAAACTGACAGAGGCTGTCTGAATGAAGCCTTAACAGGTTTTTAAAGAGACAAATACCATCTGACATCAAACTTCCACCTTTTATTAAGGGCAATCATCTTTTTGGATGAAAATACTATACTGACGTTTCTTCATACACAATAAAAACTGCACTACAGGAGGAAAATTTGCCTAGGCATGGACGGTCTTTCAAGGGTCTTAGTGTGGTATTCAGGAGCTTGATAAGAACAGACTTCCATGCACACAATGCATACAGTGTAAGCGGGAGTCTCGAAAATTCACAAAACTTGTGCAGCAAGGTTGTGGTTGATTATTGTAGTGGCAGCAAATCCGAGGGGGGCATCACTGTGGGAGAGGGGGCAACTGCTTAGCATTATTGAGGTATTAGGTAGAACAGAGATTTAGCATCACACTAAATATAGCACTATTGTTTTGTATGTCAGAAATAAAGTATTTTCAATGTAAGCAGAGGTGTCAGAGTTCAATCAGAAGACCTTGTATATATAGCATCATCTTACACTGCTGGTAACTTAATTAAGTCATTAAGGTATTGTTGGAGTTTTCTCATACATAGCAAGCATAAAACTGATGGCAGAGGCCCAGAAACTTCCTATACAAATGTAGATAGGAAACCCCATGGACTGTGACAAGATCATGGGAAAAAAAAGGGGTATTAAATGCATTGGCACCATGTAAGCATGGCTTTGTCACAATCCCCAGGTGTTTAGGTTCCTGGGGATTGTGCAATTCCGTTTGTGTGTTCAATTTTAGTATTGTTCGTTAGTCTGATTCGGTTCTTTCCTGTCCTCATTTTATATTCTGCTTTTTATTCCAGTTAGATACTTATTATCCCGCCTGCTGTGTTCAGTTCAGTCTGTGACTCTGTGATTTTGTCATATGTATTCATTGACCATTGTTAGGTTCTGTTTTCCTCCTGGCACAGTCATATCATTGCTCCCCTCAGCCAAATTACCCTCATATTTGTCCCCTCTGCTAATTACCTCACCTACCTTTCCCTCTGTCTCCTCTCCTATTTATTCAGCCAGCTCACTCACACTCATTGTCAGGTCCTCCATTATGCTACCCCTGTTCTGGTTTGCTCCTTGTATTTCCTGGTCCTTGTCCCCACCTAAACAGTCTGCAACTTTGGCATTTTGTTCTTTCTTAAAATTATCATTCACTCCATCATGTGGCTTCCAGGCTCTTGTCTGCATTTTAGTCCATCAACTAACACAATAAATATGACAGACTTGATCTTCTAGAATGTAGCTGCAGCCTTCCATAAGTCAAGAGGTTTGTGCTCTAGTGGTGGCAATGAGTGGTGCAGTGATGGGTGGCAATGTTGATGGCGCGCATGGTGATTGATTACTGTCTTCACATTGAAGGATGTTTTCAAAATCTGTTGCAATTCAGCCACATTCAAACAGATCATAGAGCCCAATGAAGACCTTCAGGATTTTTGTCCACTGAGAATTGGCACTTAAAGGTAGAGAAGGCAATTTTTCCTGAAACGTAAGTAAGAAACACCCAAGTCCCATTTTGAATAACTGGGCATGCACAAGACCATCTTACCTGCTCTTCCACTCCTCAGGGAGATCGCGTGAAAAAAATCTCCTAAATACACTGGTCTTATTTCTTTCTTCTGAGGCCTTCCTTGTCTTCTCACAAACTTGTAAGATAGTTTGCTTCTTGCCACTCTCAGCTACTTTAAATGTATATGGTGAAAGCACAACAAATGGTTAACACCTAAGCTAACTGTATACCTAAACACTAGAAGTGTGCATGCACAGCCAGGAAGTGGAAACTGGCAAGGAACGTGCTGATTTTTTTTGTTCTATTTTCTGAATTCATAATGTATTGGTTCCTCCCAGGATGGAAGGACAATTTTGCACAGTATAATGAAAAGTGTTTTTGAACAGGATTACCAACTAGAGCTTTAAGTAGAGGTGGAACTTGCAGCACAGGCTCAGGTAACTTCTTTACAGCTGTCTGACTCCTGTTAAAAAGTTAATTTTCCTGCTGGCAGACTTAAAAGGCTCTGCAAATTATTGCTTATTATTATTATCAAACCTTTATTTATACAGGTAGTCTCGTTGAAACACAAGTTCTAATTTACAAGAAAAATGTTAGCACATGTGTAAAAAATAATATAAACAAAAACACAAGATTTACTGAAAAGAGGATTATATTTTGTGATGCCTATCTGAGAATTATAAAAATGCTCGTTGTGCATGACAATCTGTCTAGCCCTGCAAGACAAAACATTGTAATCAGTCCCTGTTCTGACTAGACTGGTCTATATCATTCAACACACAAAGGTTTCTTTTGCTGTTTGCGTCTGTTTGAATACGTTACCTCCTCATGGCAGCAGAACATTTTCATAGAGGAGCCCTCACATGGGACTGTTCTGCCCATTAGAACTGGATTCTAATGGGCAGTGCGCATTTAGGGCACTGAGTTGAGGCTGAAAACCATATATTATCAAACATGGACTTCATTCTTTTGACCTTTTGTTGTTTTCTTTTTGTGTTTGTTATTGTCTGCTGTTGATGGAATCAAATAAACTGATTTTTTGTGATTGAGGTAAAACAGTTTGTCAGAAGCATTTACGATTTAAAAAAGCGTATTATTTTGGGAAACGAAAGGTCTGTTTTAAATAATTAAACTCAGCTTTTTAACTTAAGTGGGCAGTAGAACAAAGAGTCTTTTTAAGTAAAATGATAAATGGCTTGTACTTGTATGGCGCTTTAACCAGTCTGGTGACCTCCAAAGCGCTTCACACTACAGTTTAGTCATTCACCCATTCACACCCTGACGGTGGTGAGCTATGTTAGTAGCCACAGCTGCCCTGGGGCAGACTGACAGAGGCGAGGCTGCCATGCACTGGTGCCACTGGACCCTCTGACCACTGCCAGCAGGCAATGCAGGTGAAGTGTCTTGCCCAAGGACACAGCAACGGACACAGTCAGAGCAGGGGATTGAACCAGTAACCTGCCAATTGCAGGACGAACTCCCTAACTCGCCACCGTTCAAAAGTAAGAGGTAGGTAATGCTATAATTTTGCATTACGAGGTTTGAATTTATTTCTCTTCAAACGGGTCATCAGTCAGTGACCTCATTGAATCTCCAAAAGTTGCTGTTCAGCTTCTTCAAGCCATCCACCTCATGTGATGTCGCCTGCAGGCAGGGGTCCGTGTGAAGCAGGAAGACTTTGCTACAGGCGCAGACAAAACACCAAGGATCACAGGTCTACTGGGTAGCTGAGTCTGTTTGAACGGCAGCTTTCCCAGAAGCCTCAATGGCCATGGGTTCCGGTTATAGTTCAGGAGCGCAGATTGTGTTTGTATTGCTGGGCCGGGTGTGCTACTTCTACATTGTTGCTTCTAAATTACACTTGCTGCTCTGAAATCTTGAACGGGACTCAATTGAGTGTGAAGCACAAATAAATAGTGATAAAACAAGTAATCAGCTTGGATTCTTGATACGTCAGGCATTTACACAGAAATAATGGAAGCTGACTTAACATTTGCTTTTGGATGTTTACTGAGCCGATACACATAGTTACTGTTCTCACATAAACAGGGAGTCAGAAGAGCAGCACAATAGAAACGGACGTTCACCTACAGCAGAAAGGGTTTCTGCTCTCACCTCAACAATGTGCTACTATTCTTCCTTCCCAACAGGATGGGCCTTTCCTGCGCTCAACTTTATATTAATAATCCAATAAATAAAAGCAATATTAAATGGTGTGACCGGAAAGTGCCTCCTTACTTTCCCACCCTGCATTGATAAAATCAAGCCAAGTTTTGGTTTTGAAAAAAAAAAAAGTACCTTTGTTTACGAAGAAAAAAAAAATTTGCAAACAAAAAAATGCAATGATTTAATAAAATAGCATTGGTATTTAAAATAGGAAACAGTCATGTTCGATTAAAATACTTTAGACATACTTTTCACTAAGCTCCCATTTCTGCATGAAAAAAATGCTTTTTGATGCAATATTCTAATTGTAAATGCTGTGTTTTTATTAACTGGAGATGGACATTTTTTTTATAATTAACAGAAATAAAGGCTTTAAAACATTATTAGTCTGTGTTAATCCCTATTTTGTGTTTCCCTTCATGAACTGAGTTACTGAAACAATTAAACTTTTCAATAATATTCTGATTTATTTACTCTAAATTTGGAATATAAAAGATGAACAGGTCACACATAACCCAACTCATGCACTCACACAAGTCCTTCACCTTTTAAACTAAAAATCTGCTGTTGCGCCTTGGCATTGATGCCAAACTTCCATCTCAGCAAACTTATAAGTTTTTCTTTGAGTTCTGTTATTTACATTTTCATTTTCTGTGGAGAAACAATATTGCATGTAAATAACTCTTCCTAGATAGGTATAGATGCAAGATGTTATGTTCTTTGTTCGAAATTGATTTTTTGTTTATAACTCACTGATTTGAGGAAAATTCAATTTTTGGTATTTTTTATTTTGTTCAATGCATTATGTTCATTAAAATACTCTCAGAGTAGATTGGTTCTCTGCAAACTATCAACATTAAGTCTTCATTGGAACGGTAACCACACAGTGGTTTGTTGTGCACACTGAGATGAAGCCACTAACCTTTCTTAAATCCAGGGAAAGGCACAGAATCCAAGCAGTGGGTCCTAAAGGCTTGCTGATAGTTCACTTAGAGATTGTTCTCTGGGCTGGTGATAGCTAGAGAGCTGTGTAACAGGGCTAGGGAAATCCAAAGAATAGTAAGATGTCATACAATGATCAGAAGCAGGCAAAGGTACCTGAGGGTGAGACAGAGAGTGATGTCCAGGTCTGAGGTGTTGGTCCACAAAACACACACACACAGGTAGAGGTAATCAGAGGATCAGGCAGAGAGGCTTGGTCAGAGGTACCAGAAATGGTCCGGTGTCCAGAATCAGCAGGCCAAACTGGAGAATCTGACATAGGTGAGGCAAACAGGCAGAAGTCTTCAGAGCAATCAGGGTCAATCCCACGAAGGCAAAACAAGGAAGGCTTGGAAGGTCTACTCACCTTTCGAGAATCTGGTGGTTACCCACTGGGAGAGCCAGGTATAAATAGTGCTTCTCCCAGGTGCAACAACTCCAAGTAAAGTTGCCACAGGTGTAATCACTCAGAACAATTAACAGGAAACAAGACTGGATGAAAGCTTGACTCAGGACACGTGGAACATGGGGTGAATCCTCATCGTATGTGGAAGCTGCAGGTGGACAGCCACAGGATTAATCTACTTGGTGATGGGAAGTGGTCACAAAGCGAGGAGCCAGTTTCCTACAGTCCCCACGGAGGGGCGTGTGTTTTGTGGACAATCACACCTTCTGTGCAGCCTGGTAACAGGAGCAGGAATACGACGATGATTGTCAGATCTGACATAGCACTGGGACATGTTCAACATAGTTCTCCTAGCCCTCCTCCAAATCCTTCGACATCTTAATGCTGCAGCTTGGGCCAAAGGAACCTTAGCTTGTCTCCCTTCAATGAAGAATAAAGGGTGGTTGATAACCATAAACCATGTAGAAAGGAGACAGCAGCCTCATTATAAGGAAGACCAGGGTCAAAAACACAGATAAACTCTCAGGAAAGTTCTTGATAAGAGTCAGAGATAGGAAAACCCCGCTCCCATTCTGGAGTGCTCCAGGACTTGGCAGAAGCATGCAACTTGAAAGAAGTAAAGAGATTTTCTAGCTATACTTGCGCTATACTTGCCGTAAGGCACTCCTCACTGAAACCAAGTCACAAAGAATAATCCGGTTTTTCTGCTTTTCCTTTAGCTGGATGTGAATATCCTTTGGTCTATGCCCCCCCCCCCCCCCCCCCCCGGACCTCTTCAGCTCCAGTTTTTCTTCATTAGACATTAACAAAAACGGGCGAGAAAATAAATATACCACCTTGTTTATGTTAATCTTGCTCGCCCATCGTATCTACTCTGTCTACACCAAATCACATCCACATGCGCGTTACCACATGTTCGCCTTCGTTGGCTAAATTGTGGCCTTGGGCTGAGCCTGGGTTGAACAAAATCAGCCCCAATAAGCTGCAAACTGAGGGGGCATGGCGAGACGTCTGTCAAGCCTTCTGAACCAAGAGACACATTACATGAGCGGGGTTGTGAAAAATGAGCCCTATGGAAAGACCCTGGGATTTTCTCAAAACTGTTTGGCAGCGGTTTTGTTGTAAATTAGGCAAAATGCGATAGTCTATATTTTTAATTTGTGTTTATTAGGTATTTTTTTTATTTTTTTTTGTAAACACCAGGGAGGGCTTAGCCCTACTAGCCAACTTATACCAGCCATCCCTGCTTATGACGAAAGGCTTTGCTATATGCAGAAGGAGTTCTACAATAGAAATCAGCAGTTTTATTTGACCCGATTCCCTTTTATGAGTTGAAAAACACATTTGGCAAACTTTTGGTACATTTGGCTAAATGTACACTGCCAATACACTGCCCACTAAAACCTTTCTAAAACAAATATGCTTTAGCCGATTCAGTGCAGATTTTTCTGCAGTTATAGCCAAGAAGTCTGAAGCTTCACCTATATTTTTCAAAAGAGTTTTCATTGTGTTTTACAATGTTGACTTTGAAAGAAATTTAGGTGAGGCTCAAAAAAAAAATATTATTTCATTTTTTGTTCACCTAGAAATCAGACACATTGACATTTGTAATAGTGGTTCTACTAGAAAAAAAAAAAAAAAAAAATATATATATATATATATATTTATATATATATATATATATTTATATATATTTATATATATATATATATATATATATATATATATATATATATATATATATATATATATATTGCCTTAGCTTCATACATGTACCAAAAGTTAGCAATTACACTTTATGGTTGTGAAGCTGTGCTTGATTTATATCAGGTATGTAATTTCACGTGGAAATTTCTCCTAAACCACTTTGGGCTAAAGAGGCACAACAATAATAAAGAACTCAGAAGTGATCAAAGCCCAAAAACAAACCAAAACTCAAACACCCAAGGACCTTAACAATAATGCCCTAAATAATGAACAGAAATTGTTCTTTTACCCTCAATATTAAATGTAGATATCAACTCTGCTCTCTACTTTATTGTCCGCCTTCATCACTGTAGGGCTCTGATGCAGTCATTACATAACTCCGGAAAAAAGACGACAGAAACAGTATAAGGTGGAATGGGAGAAAGATGAAGGTGACGCATTTCTGGAAGCAGAAGAAGAAAAAAAAGAGGGTGTTAATCCCTCCTGCACAGTGTAAAGGTAGCCGAGCCTTCTGGTTAGTGTCACAGTGCTCATCAGTACGATCTCTGCAGCTCACTGCTCATGAGAAGAACTATGTCACAAGTAAAGTTTTAGGGGGTTATGCAATGAAAAATGCACTTTATCTTTTCATAGATGTTAGTAGGAAAAATGTGGCCTGGATCTGTTCTTCAAAAGTTTTTTTCATCTTGGTGATGAAGTTTTGAGTGGTTTCTCTAAAGAGCTTTAAGAAAAGCACCTAATATATACACATAAATGTCAAAAGTGCAACCGAGGGGCCACTTGCAGACCCTGTGGTTAATTTTGTGCAACCCCAACCACAATTAAAGAAGTGGCACATATTTAGCTTGCAAGCCCAGATGAAGACTTTATTGTTTTTAATTGCAACTAAACTTTTACTCACAAATTGAATTGTTCTTAAAGCTAGGATCGTTGATTTTTACAGAAGTTTCTCCAAGCCCCTTACACAAATGCACAAGACCATCTTAGGCAGTGGAGCTAACCACAAAGCTAACCGTTAACCTAGCCACAAAGCTAACCGGATACATAAACACCACAAGTGCGCATACACAGCCAGCAAGCAGAAACTAGGAAGGAAGGAGCAGGCAACCTGGTGTTACATGAGGGCTTCAGAATGATTGGCATGTGGGACAACTAATCGATAAGGCGATTCCCCCAGAACCTGAGGGACAGAGGGGGTGAGTATATAATGTCTATGGGTGGGAGCAGGAACAAAACTCTTCGGTTTTTACAGACCTGCAGCTTCCACAGACAATTATTTTTTTAACCTGCTTTTTATGAATACATAATGTACTAACTACTTTCCGGTTGGAAGGATGATTTTACCCAGTATAACAAACGGGTATCTGAACAGGCTTATCAACCATAACTTTAAATAAAACATTTTACATGCTCTATATCTTGGATAATACCCACAGAAAATATTCCAATTTATCATCAAATGAAAAAACAATGACTCTATTTCATCCTAAAAAGAAAAAGTCCTTTCAAGTGGTATTTAAGGTTATTAAATTAATAAAAGTAATAAATATGTGTTATGTGTGGGGAGTATTAAAGCTAAAAATAGCATTTATAAAAAATTAGTAAGAAATATATATTGATATGTAATCTTTAATGGTTGTGATAGACTGTAAATTATTGCACAAAAATATTTTTCTTTAAACAGAATCAATGTTGCTCATAATTGACGATACACCCTGGCTGTAATAATAAATCATCCCCTCCGCAAAGTTGAATTTTGCATGCACAAGATGGAAGTCCTGCTTTGTTATGTGGAAAAATATATTTTAATTACTTAGACTATCATTGAAAGGGACTTAGACATTTAGAAAATGTCAATATTTACTCATTAGAGTACTCATGAAAAAAAACACATGCTTTATGACAATGTTTAATGTGAAACTAATGCTTACATTTCATGTTGTGGAAAACTGACATTTGGAAATGTTTTTTTCTGGCCAAATTGTTATTTTGTAACAATATGATTTACTTTTTTATTTTTTTATTGATGATTTCATCAATAAAAATTTAATTATATTAACCATGTTTAGTGATGAAGCTATTTTATTTGTAGCTGACAAAGACCTTGCAATTGTGTAAGAGACTGTGTCTTACGTTAAATGTGATCAGAACTGTGTGAATTTGTTTTTTTTTTCAAGGGTTTATTTAACAAAAAATATTTAAACAAAAAACAATGGGCCTATTATCAAAAATATTTGAGAAGTAAAACCTCTTCAGGTTATTTTGGATTCCCAGATAAATTTGACAAACATTACAAAATATTAATAAGAGTTGCACTCCAATTTTGGAAAGCTTTTGACTAATTAGAAACGACCGTTTCAAGTGCAACTTTTTCATGCACTCAATTTGTTTGTTTTTTCTGCTTTTAATACCAGTTTAATCTGTTGGTCACTAAGACACTACAGCTAATAGATTAATCAGGTGATTAACATCTTGAACAGATAGGCACTCCCATTCCTTAAGAAACCAAACATGATGAAACTTGAAAGCTTAATAAAATTTTCAAACCGCAAATAGATTTTTCCCTACACTAACATGAACATGCTCCTTCGGCTCTCAGTGATCTTTCTAAGATTGTCTGGTTCAATAACTTATGGAGCATTTAGGTTGAAACCTTATGTATAAAGCTTTCCAGGGGCAAAGTGTGTATGCAGGGGTTAATTGTTGAATCGTTTTCTTCATGCCATGTCATGAATTCACCTTTCGTTGAAATGTCATTTAAGAACGGATCTGTCTTCAGTAGCTGTTGACTAAATAGGGCATGCTATGCTAAATTAGTTTCTGCAATCCTCTTTCATGGCTTTTATCTTTTATTGTATTTGCGAGGGTATGCAGAATTTATTTTAGTGAAAGCTTTGTGAAATTGTGATGCATTTTAATGAATATAATTTGTTGCAGTTTTTTTTATTTGTTTTCTAATGCTGAGTCGTATGTTTTTACTCTGTGTTGTATTTTAAACCTAATATGCTATTATCTTATGTAAATAAAAGTGTTGGATATTTGTTGACACTGAACACTTGTGCCTATGAAAATAAACTGATAAAGGAAATGAGAGAAATTATTGATGACAACACTGATTCCATTTGTCCATTGACATTTTATTGAAAAATAGCAATATAATATACAACAATAATAATAATAATAATAATAATAACAATAATACAAAAATCTGTACATTCTGTGACTTTGCAGTACATTTGGAAGACTGCTAAAAAACAAGGGAGGAGAAGTATTTACATGTGGAGCCAAGCGGCTTTCCGTCTGTTTTTTTTTTTTTTTAAACAAAACATATATGATATTAACATGTTTTCCTTTGTGCAACAGACCTTTGCGTGCTGGGATTTACAGTACACTTGACTTTGAACGTATATTCTCAACAGAGAATGAAGACTCAGGTAGTGTTGATATTGAAAGGTCATCTGTAGTCTTCTCACAGCACTAAGAAGTGGATTCAGTTAGAGGTTATGACACAATCTTCATTCAGAGATTGCGATTTCTGATGTCTTCTGACATTGCTTCATTATATTTCAAAACCTATGAAGCACGTTTGTCTTTAGTAATCAACATTTTTGATTCAAGTTGAAGCGTAGAATAGTGAAAAGAATCATTTAAAAAAAAAACATTATTTTAGTTCTGGAAACTAAATTAAAAAAAAGAAAATAATTTCCTCATTCTGACCGCTCAGATTAAGGCTTGATGAAGTGGCTCAAGTTAAGGATGATCACTGTAACGAAAAAAAAAAAGAAAAATAATAAAAGAAACTGTACACACATTCTTTAAAAACAAATAGTATTAAAACTCCCTAAAATATTATACTCTGTACCAAATCTAATCAGGTGTTGGTTTAAGGAAAAAATAACTATGATAATACTCTTTGGCATTTGTCTGTAACAAATTGCAAAGAAGAAAACAACAGAAGCAACATCATAGCAGCACTTCTTTTCGAACATTCACACCCCCACATAATTAAACACTTTAATTCTCTTTAAATTAATGATTTCTTGTCAGTTTGGAGTGAATAACACAGCTCTGCTCAGAGGTTTCAGTTGGTCTGAGCAGCTACTAGCAGATGTTATGACCAGCTGCTGTAAAACAAAGCTCAGGGAATCAGCAAAGTCATGTCATATCGTGTCATTTTTTTATTTTTATTATTGCATATAGAGACGGTGATCTGTGACATCTCCTTGCTCTGAGACCAGCTCATGAACAAATACTCTGCTTTGTACCTTCTTTGTTCCGACTTTCTTTACTCTTTGGTTCTAGGTAAAAGTGTCAAAATGAAAGAGATGTGTGTAACTTCTCTATTCGGTAGCAGCACTAAAAAAAAAAATCAAAAGAAAACTCAGAAAAGCGCCTTTTTTCGTGCTAAACAGGACACACCGGGTACGTTTCTTTACTTCTGAGGTCATTACAACAACCTGCTTCCTCTTCGCAGAGACTGAGCGCACGTTAGTGGTGAGTTCTTGGAGGAGAATTAGTTCAGCATTGACCACATGCTTCATAGTGCTTTGTTTCGTCATACTGTCTGTAGTCAAACTTAAGACAGACCCTTACATAGAGCCCTGAACCTTTTACGGCTTCCCACAGCAGTACCGCTTGGCTTCCCCTCGTTCCTGGCATGGCTTCTCGAGCCTTCGGAGTAGATAGGGGATTTTTTTTTCTTCCTTTTAAATCGCTCATGTGAAGTCTGAGTCGTCATATTTCTGATTCTCGCCTCAGAGGGCGTGGCTCCAGCGGCACCACGGCTTGGCTGTGTTCAGTCTCTGAGATGCTGTCCATCTGGGTGCCGTCGGGACCAACGCTGCCCCCATTCCCCTCGTCCGTGTCCTCCTTTTTTTCCAGTGCCATCTCATTTTCATAGCAGAAAGTATTGGTGTTAGACAGGATGTATTTCTTCTCCGCCAGATCTCTGGCGCTGCATAGGGGAGTGTTTAGCACTTCGTACGTCTTGTGGAAGCGAGAGTAGTCCACTTTGTAGTAGTTCTTCTCCTCGAAGAGCACAGGCTCGAAGCGGTGGCCCCAAAGGATCTCACTGGCGATGTAGGAACTGCGGCACTGCGTGGTCATGGCTGTTGCCTCCACCATGCCCTCGAGGATCACCACGATTTCAAAGTCTGAGTTCTCAATATCTCGCTTGCTCATGTTGTAAAAGGGGCTGTCCTCATTGATCTCATGGACGATGGTGATCGGGGTGACCAGAAAGATTCGGTCAACTCCACTGTCAAAGCCCACATCTATGTCCATTTGGTCAAGAGGGATATACTCGCCCTCCGCTGTTGTTCTGGATTTCAGAAGCTGAGCTCGAACATGTGCCTCAACCAGGTGGCTCTTCCGCAAGTTGCCCACGCGCCACATCAGACAGAGCTTGTTGTCCCTCATGGCCACTGCGGCGTTATGGCTAAACACCAGAGTTTCGTTTCTCTTTTTGGGTTTTGCCATTTTGGCCATGACCGCGCCAATGATAAAGGCGTCAATGATGCAGCCGACGATGCTTTGGAAAACCACCATGAAGACGGCGACGGGGCATTCCTCTGTCACGTATCTGTAGCCATAGCCAATGGTAGTCTGAGTCTCAATGGAGAACAGGAAGGCAGCCGTGAAGCTGCTCACGTTGGAGATGCACATCTTGGTACCACTTTCCAAGTCCCCGTGAAAGATGGCCAACAGCCAGAAGATGCAGCCAAAGAACAACCATGACAGGAGGAAGGCGAGACAGAAGATGAGGAACATCCACCTCCAGCGGATGTCCACACATGTAGTGAAAATGTCGGCCAGGTAGCGCTGACCTTTCTCGCTCACGTTGATGAACTGCACATTGCAGTGACCGTCCTTCTTCACGAAACGGCTCTGCGGCTGGTGCCTCGTTTGCACCTTAGTCTTGCCGTTGCCGTAGCCGTTTGGTACCCCCGTGGCGGCGAGCTTCATGCTGTCCTCTTCTGATGACACGGTGCTGTAGCGGCTGGCTCGCACACTTCCCATCACCTCAATCTGGGAGGGCTGTGCTGCTTCTGCTTTAGAAAACAGTCTGAGTTTCTGGAAAAAGCGTTGGAGAAACAGTTTTGAAACGCTTGGGGGGACCAACTAAGGGAGGAAATGGTGGCAAATCGAGGCGGCAGGAGTGACGCCTCAGGTTTGAAGTGCAACAGGAGGAGGATGAAGTGGTCACTCCTCTTTCATTTGGGGATTGGACCTCTTCAACATCATCTGCTGCAGAAGCACAGGGAAACGGAGAGGTCTGTTAGATAAGCCAGGTACAAGAGAATCATTTAACCCAAAAAAGCTAAAACATAAAACATGATTACATCATCAGACATGGATTTGTTTTTATTTAACACAAGTTGACATTTGAGTTTGCACTGAGAGAGATTGCACATTAATTGCACTTAAGTCCAGTTATTGTCCATTTACAAAGCTGTCTTATTTTTCTTGGCTGCCCCTAATGACCTGACCATGTCTAGCTCAAGAGATACAGTGCTTTTATGGCATCTGCAGGTTTGATTGTTTTTTTTTTTTTTTTTTCTCCTACATCTCACATATCTGTATCATTCTCGGTCACCTTGGGCAGATTATGCAACAAAATACAACTTCTTTTTTTTTAAAGTCACACTATAAATACCTTATAATGCTAATGATTTTGCAAATTACTGTGGATGGATTACATTTTGTGCATGACCAGTAAGATTTATAAAGCGTGTGTCTAGCCGGCATCCACAGCTGCACTTTTTGTGAGCTTTCAGAAGTTTACACATGACCTTATGTCACTCTCGAGGTTTGTGCACTTGCTCTTTGGGGGAGAAGCATGAGCTCCAGCTATGATGCACAGTTTGTTGACTCACAACAAACTCCCGCTGGGAGTTCTGCTGGTTCTCCCAGCAGAACCAAAGCATCTCTCATTAGGTATGGCTGTCCTGGCAACAAAGTCCTAATCGGCCAGTTGCACTCGTACAGATTTTCTCTCGGCTTCATGGTAACCAAGTTGAAAAGGAAGCAGATAGAGAAAACTAGAAACTTCTTCAGATGTAGGCGGGTACCTTACTTATAGACTGTAGCCTACATAACTACTGCTGATTCATAGTTAAGTTTCACATCTGCGGAAAACAAGGCTGGCTGATGCAACTTCTCTGCAGGGTTAAACATCAAAAGCTGCAGCTGGATAAGATGTCAGTGGGCAATTTAAATGCAATTTAATGTGCATGCACACGGCAAAATGCATTGCAGGCAGCACTGTTTAATAGAAGATCTCTAAAATTTTACAGTTGGCTGCTTATTATCGCTTTAACCCTTCTTGAGGATGAATTAAATGCATGCAAATCTAAGATTTTTTTCCCCCCATATTTGGGTCTGATTGATTTTACATAAAGAGTGTTAGGAACTTGCATAATACTCCCTGATCAAGTCAATACTAATTGTACATTATTTTAAACGTTTATTACTGGTGAGTATGTGTCCGAAGAGAAACGCCGAGGACAGACTTTAACAGGTGCAGGGGTGAAAAATGAGCTGTAATCGGATGCAATCCCGCACACACAGAGCCACGTGTTAATTTCACCCATAAATAAGAAGTGAGTGATCAATAGAAATATATATATTTATATATATGTATATATATAAAAAATTGGCGGGCTGGTTGAAAGACATGACCGCGCAGTTGACGTCTAAAAGGAAGGAAGCCTGAGCGTCATCGAGAAACAGCTGAGCGCATTAAAGCCAGCGGCGTATTAAACTAAAACTACTCTGACTATTTACCCTGTTATTTAGGCATCGCATTGTAATTAAACAAAAAGCAGTTGCTCTGTCTGTGCGCAGTGAATTTCTCCTACCTGTTGCTCATCCGCGGACCGCCTTGGACCAAGTTCTGTGAAATATAATCCAGACGCTCCTGGGGGCCTCCGTTTATCCACTCCGCTTGTTATTTACTTTGGCACTAACGAGTTGAAAAGTCCCGCATGTCTCTGGAGGACCGGTACTGATAATGTGCTTCGCGCTGAGTCCCCACAAAGCGTTTTTAAACCGCCTGCACCGCCGCGTCCCGCCCCCTCCGCTTCGCGCCCGGCCAATGACAGACGGGGACCGGGGGAGCGCGCACCGTGGCGCAGCAGGGCTGAGTGACCGTGTTTTCACGTTTGACCGACACCGCTCATGTGTGCCGGACGCAGCGCGGAAAGGGAAGCAAATTAGGCGACGACAAATTAAACCCAAATCAGGGGTTTAAAGGAAACCGAGAGAAGAGAATAATTACCAGGAGAGCAGGCTTTAAAAGCCGGGCAACACCACCTGTTGGTTATTTTGTTAACACGAATTTAACATGGAAAAGCACAGCTGTTGTTCCTTTGTCATAATAGAAACTCATTTATTAAAATTAATATGTCAAATACAGGTAACAAACAAGATATAATTTTTTGGCGATTTATTTTCTATTTTCAGTTCTGGTTTGTTCAAATTGGGCTTTGGAAAAAGTGTTCTGTCGGAAAGACTGACTCACTCAATACATGCCTGCATTATGATATGACTGTCTTTCTCCACTGAGCTATCGGGTTGCTTCAGATGTTTAGACTGTGCATCTGTTGCCCTGTAATTTAAGGTCAGCCCTTAACCATGTTGTCTTCCAGCTGAACCATTCTTCCTGCTCACTAATTCATCACAAACATTAACCCCACAGGCTTCATGTTTTTTTCACACACACAGCCTTGATTTTTTTCCCCCCATGTCAGGCTAGTTTTAGGTCGGATTTATTTATAGCAGCACATATATTTAGCCCAAACCACCTGTGTCAGTGTGTGTGTGTGTGTGTGTGTGTGTGTGTGTGTGTGTGTGTGTGTGTGTGTGTGTGTGTGTGTGTGTGTGTGTGTGTGTGTGTGTGTGTGTGTGTGTTTGTTTTCCATGCTCAATTTCCAGCAATGCGTGCGGCGATCTAGTGCTGCGTGTGGACCACAAGGTGGAGGACTGGAGGCTGGATTTAACCAGGGATTTTTCTCCCACGGACACACACGCACACACGAATACAAAGTGAGGACCGTGCTTTGACTTTCATAGACTTCAATTCATTTCCAAGCCTTTCTATGCCCTAACCCTAACCTTTACCTGTATATACCAAACCCTAAACCTAACTGACACCTTGGTGCTAACCCAAACCCCTAGCCCAGTAAAAAAAAAGTGAGGCCCTAAAAGAAGGTCCTCACTTTGCATCAAAGTCCTCACTTTAATAGTAAAATGAGCAAAAAATGCTCTTGCTCAGCTGTAAATACAACAACACACACGCACGCTCTGAAGTGTGAGCACTGCATGAAACAGGAGGAGGATTCTCAGTCGGAATTTTCAGGCTGCAGCAGCAGCAGCATCTAGAGGATTAAGATGTGTAAACACATACTGAGGGATGAATCATGCAATAAGTACAGTCCTAGTGCATATCTGGGGTTCTAGGGTTTTAAAGACGATCACCGTTGTTGCAAACTTTCCTTTTCGGCTTTCTTGTTCCTTTTAGCTAATTATGGCTGTATTCATCACTATGTCTAAAAAACACAAATATGTAAAAGGAGAGAGAGAGAGAGAGAGAGAGAGAGAGAGAGAGAGAGAGAGAGAGAGAGAGAGAAAGAGAGAGAGAGCAGCTGGAAATGTTTAAATAAGAGCTAGTTGCAAACTAAAATTTTGTTTCTTAAGGGTTTCCCACCTCTTTTTCATCAAAACCCAGATGTGTATGAATATCAACAAATAAAATGCACCTATTTGTACTTTTATGTGTCTTTGGTCAAAGCTATTTCATTTAAAAAAAATAATAAAAGGAGCAAATAGTGGTGGAAAAAGGTATTTACAATATTCTTATATAATCTGCATACACCATATGTTGTTTACTCTTGCTATTGGGAAGATGGAGAGAGCTAAAAACAGGTCAATCCTTGAAGAAAACCTGTTAGAGGCCGCAGAAGATCTTTGACTGAGATGGAGCAGGACAATGATTCTAAACATACATCCAGAGCCATAAAGGTTAAAATTAAATAAAAGAAAATCTTGTTTCCTCCCCTACAGCCACATTATCCTAAAGATGCAGTCCCAAAATCACCTAGTACTTAGCTGAAGGTGTCCAAAATGATAAGAACAACAGAGATCTGGGGCAGAAATCTTTAGGTCCAACATCTCTGTTAGCCGTGCTAAACCCTGAATGCACGAAATAAAACAGATTTATCTCTGCTTACAGTAGCAAAAACATCCATCTGCTGTGCTGTTCTTTGTTTTTAACCGGCTCCAGCATAAACTTCAGAAATCCACACCGACCTTTTGGGTCTGCTCATCACGTTCGGCTCGACTGGTTTCAGACAACAAAGCGGCGCAACCTCAAAGTCTGGTGACAAAAACAGGTTGTTTACAAAGCACGTGCAAAACTAATTGAAGACAATCACCACTGATGATTAAACATCCTTCTGTTATTTGGGAGAAACGTTTCCTTCCAGACTGAGGTCAGTTTTTCAGTACATTAGCAGGACCCAGCGCATGTGAGCTACTCATTGTTGCATCACTGTTTGCTCGGAGAGGTCAGACAGACCTGGAAAACTGAAACACTGGTCTTCTGGCAGCATCTGTTGTTAGAAAATATTCATTTTTTTTAAAAAAAAAAGCAAACCAGGGCTCCGGACCAAATGTGAAGTCACTCTTTATTTACAAGAAGCTGCAGCCAAGGAATCCGAATGAGATATAGTTAGTTTTATTTGCTCAAAGTTTTGGTAATATTTGGCTCATTATTGTTTTATAGGTCGTCTTGCTCCAGCTACTTCACGGCTGGTGAATTAGGTAATCGGTTAAGCGAAGTCAAAGCTGATCCCTTCTAGCCCCATAAAGAAATTAGTCCAGTATCATCATCAGAACAAGAGTTCAAGATAAAATAAAGAACCTTACTGCATACCAAATTGGTTAGATAATTTATTGGTATCCTGAGAATGCTATTGCTGTTGCTACTCACCCTCTTCTCTCTCACCTGGAGGACCAAGAGAGCTATGCATGCATTCTCTTCACTGACTTTATCTCTACTTTTAATAGCATCCTTCTCTACAAAAGAGGAGAATGTGAGTCTCCAGCGTCCTGCCTACACCTCCTTATAAATGACTTTGTGACTAACCAGACACAAAATATAGGTTTCATGGATCAAAGTGTCCAACGGAGGCCATTTTTTTTGTGCCACCGGGTGACTGAGGGGGAAATGAAAAGATAGTGAAACTGGCATTTTGGAAAGTTTCAGTTAAACAGAGTGGCTGCAGGGTCACATCATTCTCTTTGCTCCAACAACACATCCACACACAGTAGTAGCAGTTGGTGCTCCATAAGAGGCCGTTGTTAATATCTGTGCTGCTTTCTCCTTACCTTACTTCATCTCCGTATGATGTTTTAATATAGTCGGCTCCCATTGCTCAACAGCTTCCTAATAATAACAAGGAGAGACACCGGTCGGTATCTGCGCTTTTGTAATTTTGTCGAGGGTTTCTTTTATTAAAACTATATTAAAGACTCCTAGAAACAATTACATTCACCATTACTTCTGTAAACATAGCGCTGCTGTGTAATGTCTCCTTCCGTTATCTGCACATGCGGGTAGCTCTGCGGTCTTGAATTCAGACAGTAGTCTGATGGCGGACGCATTTAATAGTAGTATGAACGGCCGACCCGACAAAATCCGATTTCAACCTGAAGAGGGGGTAAATATTATCCAAATATATTCAAGAAAAATGCTTTATCTATGTCAATCTTAATAGTGTGTGTTTACATGTAATCTGAAATTTTATATTATAATATTTCCATCAACTTACTCTCCTGCAACAGTGAATTTCCACCAGCAGACTGCGATATTACAACCCTGGGGCACAGGGTGCAGCAAAAAGCCAAAAAAATTGCCACACTGAGACACAAACAAGCTGAATTCAGGTACAAATATGAACTGTCTGCATTTTTCTGTGTGTGAGCAGTTTTGGCTGCTTTCACTAGCTTTAATGTGTGTTGTTGGCTTTGTTTAGTAAGTAGATTTGTGTTGAACTAAATCAGATGACATTAAACAACACAATGCTGGAAAAAAAAAGATGTTTTATGGGATGATTTATTTCAGTGTTTTAGTTTTCAATGCTCAATTTTACAATGCCAAATCTCTATTTCAGTGACGATGTATGTTGTCATTGATATAGCTACATATATCTGTATGTAGAGGTTTTCATTGTGTGTGCCATTCTTTTAATTTCTAAATATAAATACAAATGCAAATTTCTTCTACTCTTGACAGGCTCCTCCTGAACACTACCACGGACTGGAAAGCTAGCTGTGGATTTCAGAAAAAAACGTCCCGGTGATACATATCAAAGGGTTCAGGGTGAAGAGGGTGCTGAACTTCTGTTTTCTGGGAGACTGCATCCCAGAGGGTTTGACCTGGTGTGTGAGCACAGCAGATCTGGTGAAGAGGACTTCCTCCGAGTCCTCAGACAAAATAACATCCCTCAAAACTTTGGTGGCGGCCGTCTATTGTGTTGCTGCCCTCCGTTTGTGGTTTTCCAGATGCACTGTGAGATAGATGGAATCACTTAAGATGATTGGCTGTCTGCTACGCTCTTCCTGCTGCTGCAGGAAAGCTGGAACAATTAGAAAAGACTCTTCATACAACCTGTCCCAGTTGCTGCCACCAGACAGGAGACATTAGGGCAAGTATTTTCCAAGAGCTGTCAGGCCAACAAATGCCACCTAAACTGTAATATGTATTTTCTGTACTTCAGACTGTGTTTGATTTTATTGTATAAGCAGCCATATCATGAGAATTTTACAATGCAAAGTCCTCGTATATGTACACATATCTGGCAAAAAAGCTGATTCTGAAATATTTTCTTTTAGGTGTAACAGTTGCAGAATAATTGTTATAACTTATTTTTGTTCACTTTGTTTTCTTTTACTTGTTACAATGGCAATTTGGCTATGGTGTTTTATTCAATCGTGTTTCAGTTCAGCAATTTTCCCTATAAAGGTTTTCAATATCAGCTCAGCTTCATAATTCTTTTTGCCCTCTGAAGGTGTTCTTGATCAGTATGTGCACAATGAGTGCATTTCAGCATGCCTCTGTTTTCGCTGCTGGCAGGATGTTTTGAAGTGGTGAACAGAGAATGATGGAAGCATCAAAAAGAAAGAGAGAGAGACAACAAGATGGAAATCCTTACAGGAATGTAAACTGTAACTGATTCAGCATTGATCCCACCACTTGCTGCAGTCCCAGCTTCTTCTCTTACCCCAAACGTGACTTTAACAGTGAATTTAAAAAAATAATTTCCACCTGCTAACAGCATCTTCACCTAAACATTTACGTTTGCAAACCAAAATCATCTATATTTGTGCAGGACCGTCTGCTGCTCATCATGAGAAGAGCAGCTTTAGTCATCTTGTTGAACACAGGCTTGACATGTCTTGTACGAAATATGAGACACAATCAAAAAGCATCTTTACCGAAGAGAGGAAAAAGAAGTCTTTAAAAACTGCTACTGCAGTTTGCTCTTAGTTTGTGTTCATTGTTGCAAATCTAAAATCCCTTACTGCCTATTTGTCTTTTCAGGGACTAGGTTCTGTTTTTACCTCACTGATGAATAACGAATACAGACTTCAGCACACAGGCAGTGCCAGATCACTGGACGTCTTAAGCCAGTAGATGGCCGCTGTCATTCCCTGCCTGGTTCTGGGTTCTAAATTTGAACAAGTCTCCACGTTTTTTTTTTTTGCCATTTGAGTTTTGCCATGCCCCTGTCGAACAGCCACGCTGCCCTCTCTATTCTGGACATAACCTGGACTGATCTCACCACTACGAGCCTTGCCTAGTCCTTCGGGTCTGTCTGCCCTGTCCAGCCCTACGTTTATGACCCACACCTGTCCTACAGATCTGATCCAAGCCTCTGATGATCCTTGGATGTTTGTCGTACTGCCGATCATCTCCTGCTGCAAGCAGCCTGCGGACCTGCGCTTGGCAGTGTGGGATTCCAGTACAAACTACAGTGTTGGAAGTGCAAGAGAACATATTAATCAGCAGTGTTATTGATTGCAATTCTATAAATGTCACCATGATCAAACTAATCCTCATCATGCACTGAACAATTAGTTTCATTTTGCAGCTGTGGAAATATCCCACCTGAAAACTTACATTGAAAATCTTTTTTCCTATTGCTTGTTTGTATATGCCCCTTGCTTAATGATATGGACGTCTCTTACTTAATTTCTCTTTTTTGCAACCTAAATTTGTTTGACTTTGTACCCTTAGAACAATTTGGAAATGTGTGTTTCTTCTGCATGAAATTGTTGTTTTGTAATGATGTTTTGCCTCTGTGATGGGCACCACCTCATGCCTCATGGTTGTTTTAGTCCCAATTATGCTAAAATATTTTCCCCAAATTTATCTAAAATACCAGTTAAAGTTTTATTCCCATTTCTCCTCATAAATTCCTGTTAATTCCTATATATTGGAATGCAAAGTGTCAAACCTTGATACTTCCAATAATTTTTCAACATTTTTCAAATGAAGATGTGTTGGCGGAAAATATGTGGTCTCCTGAACTGGTAGACAGATGAAACAAATAAATATAACATGATCGTGTCACTAAGCCGGCCCTGTGTAACATCACAAGCTCTTCACTGATGTTTTAAACTAATTATAAAAATGTGCAAAACAAAGATCAAGGTTGTGTCTGGTTGTTTGACGTCGACATGACCTTCCAGCTTAGTGCTTTGATTCCTGAACAAGAATTTAAATCAATCTCAGATGATTAGTGGGCGTTAAGATGCAAACAAATAAACTCATGTATTCCTTAAAACCACTCATATTTTCTAAACATGACACCAGTTGAATACTATTCTGATGCAAACCATCATCCGTTTCTTTTTTATATTTGTGTGAGGTTATAGATTATAATGTAACACAAAACACAAGTAAAACGTACAAAATAACATGCCATTTTTCATAAAGTGTGGTTTTATAATTTATAAAAATGTTTATGAGCAGCGGAATCAATTGTAAATCTGACCTCATTGCATAAAATAAAGAATATAATGTCCTGCTTCTGGCTGCTCTGGTCTGGCTCACATGCACCTTATGATCTGAGCTCTGTTTTCCTTTATTGCATTTTTTTTTTTTTGAGTGCTTTGGGGAACGTCATCATCTGATTTCTGGTTGTGTGCTGTTGCCTTTCTGGTCACTTGCTATTCTCTAGCTGCTTTAATGCTGAATGTAAATAATACTGAGGTGAAGGAACATCCAACAAAAAGGAGAAAATAACAAGACATCAGGGACATTTTTTTTTAGCATCCATTGTACAGTAAAGAACAGAATTATGCATACCTGTTTCAGATTATGGTTTAAAATTAGGGCCACTCAACTGACAGGAAAAAAAGCATACATCTCTCAAAAGATGATAAACATGTAAAAGGATAATCCATTAAAAAATTACATGTGCTTTTATTTACATGTTATTAAAAACAATGTGTGTTAGAAATTAATCAAACACTTTTGAATAATCAATGGCAAGCTCTTTATTGGCATTTCAACAATCAAATGGTAGATGGACTGAACTTATATAGCGCTTTTCAGTCATACTGACCACCCAATGCACTGTACAGTAGAGCCACATTCACCCAATCGCACTCACTAACGCACACACATTCATACACCAATACGCAGCTCAGTAGGCAATTTAGGGTTATGGGCCTTGCCCAGGGGCACATCGACAATCAAAGACTCATTATGATCACTGACCAGGTTTTGCATATTTGCACTGGAATTATGTTTTATTTTCGATGAGTTCAGAGTCTCTGAGCCTGGACGGCCTCTTTGCCATCACCTTAGTCTTCAGTTTTCTCCAGAGTTTCACCATGATATTGAAGTCAGGACTCCAGCTGGGCCACTCCAAAAATGCAAGTATCAATTCTAATCAGAAACAGTGGCGTCTCTGGCATGAGTTCTGTGCCACAAGTTAAGTGGGGCACAGAAACTCAACACCTACTAGCAGCAACTCATTTTTTTGTGATGCTTATAAATTGACTTTGATCAGTTTCAAATGAGAAAGATAAAATAGCATAAACCAACACACTAGAAATGGCATTTTATATAAGCTAAATGTTATTTAATTTTTCTACGTAAAATTACAAATAAAGGCTCACTAATAATGTTCATTTATCAAACAGAAAAGATTCACATCAATCCTTCAATGAGCTAGCAAGAACAGCCAACACTAGATTCTCGCACACTTTCTTGAAGAACGGAAACATAACGTGTGTGTTTCCAGTATTTTGATTGGACGATACAAGCTTGGGGCCTTATGATTTGTGCTCCACGACTGTCTACTGAGAGCGTGTTGAGCATGCGCACTGCGATTTCAGATTTTCGTTTTTTAAACAAACGTTGGTGGGCCGGCCCGAATATCAAGGTCCCTCAACAGGATTTAGCGTACTGAGCTTGTTAGTATTCTGGCAGACTTAGATATATTGTCACAAATGTCTATAACTATAATTTTATTAGTAAGGGAATCGTCTTTTTTACAATATTACTCTGAACGATCCTGGTCGACTGATTATTGTGAACATAGAGCTCCACAGCAACATCTGGTGGGGCCAAGCCCCACTGGCCCCAAATGCAGAGATGCCACACATCAGAAAAAACGTGTTGTTAAAATGAAGCTTTAAATCAACCTACCTACCTGCGCGCAAATAAATAGGATTTAGATGTGTTTATAGTTAAGGAACACAGAGACACAGAGGCATTGGGAAAGTGTTAAAAGTAACACTTTATTTCAGACTGCTCTAGAAGTTTTTATGAATAACATTGATGAAGTACAGAAATTACATTTAAAGTTCATGTCAGCTAAGATATGAGAAATCCAGCTACCTGTTTTAAAAGATACCGTGATTAAAAAAACAAAGGAAAATATACACAGTAATTAAAGACCTAAATGAAAATATTGAACAATCCCCAACTTAATTCATCTGTGGATGTATTTTAAATGTTCTGACCGATATGTTCTGCTCTCTGTAAAATAATCTGGGGGCCTGAAAAGTTTATGTGTGTTTGGTAATTGACTACGTTTTTAACATACAGAAAGCACCTGCAGTTGGCCAACTGTCAAGGTTCATATCAGGTTATTTCCAGTTTTGGTCTTCCATCCCCTCATACAATCTTTTGAATATATTTTACACATGATGTCCAATGATTTATAATTATCTACTTAATCATAGTCCACTGGATGAAAATAGGTTCTGTACAACAACAATCTGTCAGCTGGAGGTCAGCTATTTGGGTGTAATAAGAGGCCATTATAATATTATTTTTTTGCCAAAACCAATATGGATTTAGAACCATAATGGGCAAAGGATGTATTATCTACAAAATTGATCAAATTGAAACCTTAGAAACGTCTAACCTTTTAGTTCATAAAATGTAATCTAAATAACTGCTTTGAGTAACTAACTACCAAGAGAAATAACCATATATACAATAGAGAGTGCAGGGACACAAAATGAGAGTGAGTCAGAAAGAAAAAGCAACAACTTGGTGTGACAAGTGTAAGCAAAGTAACCCAAAGCCGACATGGATCTTCTCCTCAGTTGTTGAAAATGTTTGTTTCAAAACAGGACAACTTCAAAAAGACTGAAGAGCGCCTTTCTGTATTATTCACTACCTGAGGTTTCTTAGAAACTGCTTCATCCTTTTTCTTAGAAAAGTAAACATTTGGAGGATTTTTGGCCAACATACACAGCTGACTGACAGCCTACAGATACAGGTAGGAGGGGAGAGGAGCAGTGTCCGTAGTATTTTTCAAAAGCAGTTTTAGGCAATTGCGCTATATGACAGATGGTGTGTTCAAAAACTTCTTAAACTGGTTCCGTGATATTTATTAAAACTGGAAACTACTCCATGTGGATTGTGCATACAGCAATAATGCAGAACAGATTTTTTTTTTAACAAAAGTATTATGTTTACTCTCACTTTGTACATTTATTTATTAATAGAAACAAGCAAATGAAACATGCATGGCTTTATCATACAGTATGGCATCACAACTAGGTGCCTTTTTTAAGTAGTTGATGAAAAAAACGAAAGAAAATAGCATCAGTAACAAGGCCATTGGCACACTTGGAAAAAATTATAATAATAATGAGCTTCAAAACCCCTGTAGCATGATTTCACCTTCAAACCTTTGGTCAGAGGGGAACAAATTCCATGTCAAGAAATAATGTTTTCAGGACAATCAGAAGAGCCAGAATCCTTTGATCAGATGTGAATAAGTTGGAGTTTTTCAGCAACAAACACTAAAATTGTTTGAATGCATGGTACCATTAACTCTTTCAGATACCAGAGGGGTTAAAACAAATATCTGGCACAGAAATGGTTCATCAGACACAACCTCAACCTTCTTCCATGGCAATATCAGTACCCAGAACTTTAATCCCATGCAAAACTTGTGAAGTAAAGTGAAGAGAACATTCCAGAGGACAAAGGATCTAGAGAGACTGTGCCAATAGGAATGGTTGAAAAAAATCTCTCTCCGCGTATGCTCCGACCTTAGGAAATGTTATGTGAGAAGAAGAAATAGTGAGAAGTGTTGTGTTATTGGCAAAGGCAGGGTTGTGTGAGGTAGTAACTGCAAGTTACCAATAACTGTGGAAAACATACCTTGATGAACATAAATTTTAATCTCACCCCCCCCCCTCCATCTGAATTATTGTAATCATTAAAGACTGGATTTTTTAAAAAGTTTTTTTGAACTACTGCACTTTTGTTTGAGGCGTTTTACACATTTTTTACCAGTGGTGGCAACTAGTGTGGCACTGTATTACTGGATCAGTGGTGAGAAATAGCATAAGGTAAAACTCCAGACATTTTGGACTCTAACCAAGAAAAGCTTCATATTTCAAAGCCCCAAATGTCTGTAATTGTCTAGATCAAGCTCTGTCCTGTAGTGTGTTGGTTGTGTTTGTGATCTGAAAAAATATGAAGAATGTCCGTTGCTCCAAAAACATATTTTGTTGGAGCTAAAATATATTTTGAGCTTCAGGGATGTCCTCAGTCTTGCTGTTAGCACTATTTCACATTCGTCTGCAGTTGATGTTAAGTGTTTAGATAAAATCTCAGACACGAAGGTTCTATTAGTGAATTTCTCCAATGTGAGATCAATAAAGACTATCTTATCTTATTTATTATTTTATGTAATTGTGGGGTCTTTTGGCACAGTCAAAGTTTCTTGATGCTGATTTTCAGTTGCCGTTGCTGGAACATTTGGTTCTGGCTGGCAGTCTCCCATAAGTTCAACCCTTACTGTTGGAGGGCTCAGATGATTCTCTGGATGACTTTGCTGCAGTGGTCGTGAAGATACCCTCGGGGAACATCTGGGGGAATGTCTCGGAGAAGCTCGAGCTAAGAGCCGAAGCTGCCGCTGCTCCTCCCTCTCTCTCTTCTTCTGCTCATACTCCTCAGCGCTGACTAGAGGTACCAGCACTTTAGCAGTGTTATTGAACAGATTGTAATCCACCTTGTAGTGTTTCTTTGTTACCCTGATCATCTCCTGAAAAAGATGACCCCAGAGGATCTCCTTTGGTACGTATGACGTCCGGGTCTGATGCAGCATGCCGGTGGAGTCATCTGTGTAGGTGAACGACACCAACAATTCAAAGTCTGCTTTTCGCAGATCTTCCAAACTCATCTTGTACAGCGGGCTTCCAGGTTCAATCCGGTGGAAAATGGTTGAAGGTGTGATCAAGATAAGGTCCTTTTGCATAATGGCCAAGTCTTCGTAGGTCACCTCCACCTTGCCGGTAGCGTGCACTGTGGTGCGGAGGATCTGAGCACAGGCGGTTCCCTCCACCATGTGGTGCCTGCGGAAATCCCCAATCCTCCAGGAAAGACACAGATACCCATCTCGAAGGTTGATGACTGCACAGTTGCTGAAGCCAACCGTCTGCGCCCTCTTTCTGGCCGAGGCCATTTTGGCCACCACAATTCCGATGACAAAAGTGTCAATGAAGCAGCTGATGACGTCCTGAATGGTGACAATGATTATGGCGCTCATGCAATTCTCAGACATTCCTCTGAAGCCATAACCGATGGTGGTCTGGGTTTCCAGAGAAAAGAGGAAACTGGCTGTGAAGCTGCGCACCTCAAATACGCATGGGTCATTATTGGGGTCTCTGACATCTCCATGAACCAAAGCAATGATAAAGAAAAGAATCCCAAAGAAGAGCCAGGAAAGGATATAAGACAACGCAAAGATCAGAAACATCACCCTCCACCTGATCTCAACTAAGCTGGTAAAGATGTCGTTGACAAACAGCAGCCATTCTTCTGGGACATGGCGAAACACCACGCTGCAACTGCCTTCTTTACGTACGTATCGTTGTACTTTTGCGTGAGGTCCATTCTCAGTGCTCACACTTATTTCTTCGAAGGGGTTCACTGATAGGTATTTAGGCATCTTTCAGGGTCTGCGGAGAATACAGAAAAAGTGTTAGTTGATTTGGCTGAGTTGTACATAATATTGTAAAAAATAAGTTTTCTTATTTAGCACCATTCATACACAAGGAAATCCAAAGTGCTTTTCCAGCACATCATCGGGGAAAAAATAACAAAAAATGAGCATTAAACATTGCATAAAAACATATTTAATTACATATAGGTTTGTGTACAGTTGTACTCAATAAATAGAATATTATTTATTTCTGTAACTCAGTTCACTAAGTGAAAACCCTTATATAGATTAATTACTGACTGTTTTCAAGCCATTATTTCTGTTAATTATGATTTGTTGATTATAGCTAATGAAAACACAACATTTAAGTTAAGAATATTAGATCAGACCAATACAAAACAATTAAGATACTGAAATGTGCGTTAAATGAAAAGAATGTTTAATATCTTATTATTTTAGGTATAATTTTCAAAATATACTTTTAATCTGAGAACCAAGCCTCATCTGAGTGCATATTTTAGTTTAATATATATGACTAAATAAACTTCTCTCTCACCCACCACTGTTGCCCTTGGTGGTGGTGGCAGTGGGGGGGTTTGCTATTTATCTCAAACTTGGGTCCTAAACCAAAAGCCTTAGCCGTATCCTTGCCTTTCCTTGAACTACGCTTTTCTGGACTGAAATTTTCTATGTCTATCCGGTTTTCTGATGGAACGTCCTCTCCAGTGTGGAGCCACTGTCTTGAGTACTCCAATGCCCATGTGTCGCACGGTTGCCTTAACCTGCCAGGTCCTCTCCAGCTCTACCCTGAGCCATTGGTATTTCTCCATGTTCTTGTGGTCCTTTTTCCTGATGTTTCCATTGTATGGGATGGCCACATCGACCACACTGACTCTCCTCTTAGCAATGATCACAATATCCAGTTGTTTACCTGTTACCATTTTGTTGGATTGTATCTGGGAGTCTACGACTTAGCACAGTCATTTTACACCATTTTGTGTGATAATCCACACTATGACCGGGGGGTCACCAGTTGGTATTCTTCACAGATGTTTCAGCACACTGTACCGGCTATTGGTAATGGTATTCATTTTCTTCCAGTATCTTATAAACTACTGTGAGATGTTGGATTGTTTAAGGGGCCTCTTTGCAGAGCCTGCACCTGGGATCTTGTCTAGAGTGGTAGATCCCCCACATGTGCTTAGCAGTTTTTACATTTTAACATCTGTGGTCTGAATTTCCTCCTTTGGCCAACTTATTATCCCAGCTGTGTATCTAATTACTGTCACAGAACAGCTGTTGATTGCCCAAACGTTGTTCTTCCCATTGAGCTAACCTGCCTTACTTGTTGCAGGTATTTGGCTGTTGTTGCTTTCCTTGGGGATTCTTCCCTCCATCTAATTTCCATTTGCTTATTGTAGCCAGTATGATGCCTGACTGAAGCTTCCATGTTGTGCAGAGACAGGTCAAAGCCCTTCTGGGGGTCTTTCATTAACAAGACTGTTCGGTCCGCCGTCAACCCTGTACTAGCATAGAAAAGTATAGGGGGCACAAAGTGGTACAATGTGTAGGGGGCACTTTTCAATACTTTTTCATGGTGAGAAATAGTATTGAAAAATATAGGGGGCACGAAGTGGTTAAAGCACTTTTCAGTGATTTATAATGGTATGGGAGATTTATAACGAGAAAGTGTTCAATAGGATTGAAAAGTATAGGGGGCACAAAGTTGTAAAAGGCACAGGGGGCACTTTTCAATACTTTATAATGGTGTGAAATAGCATTGAAAAAAGTGAGACTGAGACTCTTTGTTGGATAGCTACCGCTATATGCCACAGAATACAGACCTATATACAAAAAGAAAAAAATAAATAAATACACCAATATATATATATATATATATATATATATATATATATATATATATATATATATATATATATATATATTCAGTGTATAAATAGACAGACAGGCCGCGGACGGACGGACGGACGGACGGACGGACGGACGGACGGACGGACAGAGATAGATAGATAGATAGATAGATAGATAGATAGATAGATAGATAGATAGATAGATAGATAGATAGATAGATAGATAGATAGATAGATAGATAGATAGATAGATAGATGCCCTCAGTTGTTTCATTTGTAGACCAAGATCAGACAGTCATGGATAGAAGATAAAAGTCAGTCACTCTACAGATTATCATTCTGTCTGTTTTGACTTACAGCTGTTTGCTTTGTTGGATTACAGTTTAACTGACCCCAAAGCCTTGTCAAAGTTAAAGTAAGAGTAATGCAGGTCATGAGCACAACAGCAGACAGACTCTGCAGACTAGCTGTCTGACCTCTGACCCAAATAAGGCATCTGCAAATGGGACATGCAAATCTATGTTTTTGTCCTGACTTTATGGATCTTCTACACCTGAAAACTACCATCTATAGTTTTGTCTGCTTATTGATGTGTTGTGCAAAAGGAACAATACTTACCCATATCTAAATAAATCTTGATAGTACAAATGCTACAAGTCAAAACATGGTGTGTGATTTTTCAACTGAGTATGTTCCTATGTAAATAATTCCTGCATCTTGTTAATTAAAATGGATCATAAACCAATCCATAAGAGAAATGTTTTTTATTCAAACTCATGAAAATGCTCAGTAATTACGCCAATCCATAAGACTAGTATCCAGTAGAACCCTGTAATGACAGAACAATAAGAATCCTTAGATCCAATAAGAGTCTCTAAAATAGCTAAAAAAAAGCACAGCAGAGCAGATTATTAAATATTGCAATAATAGTATATTTTACCTTCACCTAATGCAATTTGGCTTCAAAAAACACAATTCAACTAAAATAGCTTTCCGCTTTTCTCTGAAAATTTAAATCTGGTTAAATCAAGCGCTTAAGTTGCAGATCCTGTAGTGATGAATGAAAACAATCAACTTGAAGTAGTACATGAGTTGTGAGAATTTGAATAAATATGCACACTTTGTTCTGGTGTTTAAAATATTTGATGAACTAGCTCCTCATGCACAGCAAGAATTTATTAAGAAGAAGGAAAATCATAATAGGTCAACCAGGGAAAGTGAAAGGTGACTGTGCCGTTCCTTTCAGGTGGAGTACCTTCGGAAAGATGGTATTCTCCTATTATGTTTCACAAACATGGAATACAATACCAGCTGTTATACAGCAGTCAACTCTTAAATTACTTACTAAACACTTAAAAATTTGGTTAGTGAAAAGCTGCTCCCACAACCTGACAAGAACTCATATGGGTTAATATTCAATTAGATATATCTTTTTTTTTTACCATTGTAAACATGTTAATCATTTAAAAGCTTTTGCCCTTTTTATGATTTTTATGAATTATATTTATATCCAATGGTTAAGGAAAACTGGATTGTGATGCATTACCATGTGAATATTTTGTAGACTGTGTGATACATTTTTGCATTTTTACACTTTAACAACTAGGGACAATCATTATATATTATTTTTGGCCTGAACTAATTGTGCTTTTAACATTTCTAGTTCACAGTATTGTTTTGCTGTTGTTTTTGTCTTTGTACTGTGTTGTTTTGGGTATCTGGCTTTACCTGGGATTTGAGGTAGAATTTGGCTATAATATCACTTGTTTACATTTTCAAATTAATATGCATTGTCCCTTTAACAAATACATAAAAATACAAATAGAACAGTTGTTTGATAAAAACACAGGCAAGTCCAACAGTTTACTTTCAAACAAAGCATAACACTATTACTCCTTAAAAAAGGTTTTTGACAATAAGACCATCTGACAAGGATAATTTATTTTTCTCACAAGTCATCCACATGTTTTGCTGTCATGTTTTTCCCCACATAGTGCTTTTATTTTCAAGACTGTGATCTGGAAATGTTTACATGAGTAATTCTCCTTTTCCTTCCTGGTTTTACATTAATAAGTTTGATCTTAATAGGGCAGTTGCCTGGAGATGACAAACGCACCATAACAGTCCGTGTTTGGATTTCTGCTAATTTCTTCGCAAGCAATGTTTCTTTGTGATCAAAGAAAAATAACTGAGCAACATCAGAAATTTCTCATTTAATGCCTGTATTGTTAACTTTACTTTGGAAAATTATCAAACAGAAATGGCATCAGAAGAAATAGACATTTGAAAAAAAAAATAGAGGGAATTACATTTAAGGAACCAGTTGATTGATGAATGAAAATAAATAAATAAATAGTGAATTATATTGGTCTGCATGATGGTGCATTTGGCAGCACTGTTGCCTTTGAGCAAAGTCCTGGATAGCATATATAATGGATGGATGGATGTTTATGACAGATTAAATAATAAATAAATGCATTAATAAATTATCTAATTTATCTGATTAAATAACTTAGATTAAATTAAACAGTGGGTTTCTATTGTCAAAGAAAAATAAATATCTTGTATTATATACAAACTTGATACATTTTGTATTAATCTAGATATAACAATTCTCAGATGCAAATATTTGTTGTCCAAAAGCAATAATCCAGGCCTTTTTCTTTTCTTTGGGTGGAGTTCAGAGAATTGTCAGGGGCCCAATAAAATAAATAAATAAATAAATACACAAAACTAACACCAAACCTTAACGGGTCTAAGCGAGCAGTGGAAAAGACAAAGTGGAAACTGGAATGGTGTCACGTTGCAATCACAGGCAGAGGAAGGATCAATCACAGCCAAACCACTGAGAGCATCCTCCACGCCCAAAACAAATGGGGTTTGAATCACCGCTATCTGACTGAGTGAACTGGGACTCCACTCTCTTCTGGCAACAGCCAACATCCAGACTGCCAGACTTTGGAGCTCATTCCATGAGGTCATGGAAATATATTGCTGTTAGCTTCCTATAATCCCCTCCTAAATGTCCTGATATGTATGAAAAGAATCAGATTATCCAAATGGAAAACCTACAGAAGCTGAGTTACTGTTTTTTTTATGTGTCCAAACCTGCTACTGCTATTTCTAGCAATAGCCACACTTCCAAAGTGGCTAAAATGCTTTATGATGAGCTATATTACAGCAAACAGAGACAGTTTATAAGTGCAGAATGAGAGACTACAACATACGCTGATTAACAAAAAATGGTTAAGCACCTGAAGGAATGAATGAGCTCATTTGGTTTTATTTTGGTCCACATGTAGAACATTGATGGGATGTGTATGGAGGACATTTGACAAATTTGTTGTTGTTTGTTAATTTGAAAGTTGTTGGTTTGATTCCAGCTTCCTTCACCGTCACATGTCGATGTTCTTCTGCGTAAGGCACATAACCCCAAGCTTCCTACTGATAGGCGTACAAATGTATTCACATTTAAGATTGAGACTGGAAGAGTCTGGGTCTAATGTAAAGTACTTTGAGGAATCAGTATGATTTAAACACACTTTTTAAATTTAAAGGAGGGGTACAAGTCATTTGAAATGATTATTTCTCATGACTGTCTTCTTCCCTCTAAAATCAATATAATCAGATTAAAAGCTGTGTCTTTGTAAAATTTCAAATCATGCAAACCAATTGTTCTGTCTGTTAATGAGTTGATTTTTATAAAAAAAAAATTGCCTTTAGGCCTAATATAAATTTAGCACAAAAAGTAGGTAAAATTGTTTTGTCAGTTTTTTTCCCCTTTTTTTCACCTCTTGACTATAAATGTTATGTTTTTTGAAAAACTTTTTATTTTCCCTTTAATGGTTCCACATTTAAAAAGTGAATATAAGGGTGTAAAGTACATTATAATCTCTGTCCAGTGCATGCTTTGGTTTTAAAATAATTATTCACTGAGTTTTTAATACGCCTCATCAAATAAATAATTCTTACTTTATTTAGCAGAAAACAAATAATAGTTACATTTTGTGTAAATACTCTATTTCATAGTGTTTTAGAACTATAAAGAATAGTTAGTAAAGAACTGATAGGAGATTTGGTTAGATTATTTTCAATCAATTAAGGGTAATCAGGCATAGCAATGCTTGGATTACTTACACAGTGAAACCATCTGAAAATGGTAAAGGTTGTTATCAAGATTTTATTAATTAGCCTGCACAGATATTTCAGAATAAAATATGTTTAAAAAAACTTTATAGTTGTTTTTATAATTAGGCTGTCCATTTTACGAGTTGTCCCTAAATGCACCTTAAAGATCCTGTCTCCTGCCTACATTACAGCATTTTAGGCTGTTTGATTGCTACTGCAGGCAGCAGGATTTTGCCCTTAGCTAATCATCGTCCAGTACCAGGTGTTGTATATGTTTGGCTTGAAGCTACTTCAGGTGAGAAAGCGTTAAAATGCTGACAAATTCTAGGTTCTGACCTTTTACTTGTCCTTAATTGTCACTGAATAAGAAACCTTAACTTTTCTGAAATACCAGACTTTAGCAACAACTGGGAGTCCACACAGTTTTGCTCTGGTGTTACACAATGGACTGTAGCTTTGTGCGCTTAGTTCTGCGCATAAACTTTCTGCATGTGTTCAGCTCTAAAGCAAGGCTGTGTTCAGTCAGTTACACATGCGTGCCAAATGAAAAGGGCTGCACTGAAAATGTCCAGTTGGTATTTGTGTACCCTCACATCCCCACTAAATGCCTTTGTGGATTGAACAGCTGATTTGATTATGTGGGCTGTGCCCATGAAAAACCTGCCAAGTATGTTCTGTCAGTAGTAAACAGCTTTTGTTGGAGGCAGTGTGATGGTGTGGGAGGGCATCTCCCTCACAGGAAAAACAAGATTTTTCATCACTGGAGTCAGTCTCACTTTAGAGAAATATGTCATTTCATTAAATGTGTTTTATTTTCTGAAAATTGTGCATTAATGAACATTTTAAATAATACACGTGTTAATTCACCAAATTACAGTCAAGGCTGTAATTGTTTGTCCCCCTGTCAGTTGGTGCAGGGTAGATGGTATCAAGTATCAAGAAGAGATCTTGCAACTACGGGCAATCCTGGTCTCCCACAGTCAGTGACCAGAAATGCATTTTTTATTTTTTACAAACGTGGCACAATGTTAAAGGAAATACACAGGCTTTTCGAGGCTGAATCGGCAAGAACTATTTAACTAGTTATTTGTATTTCCTGCACCAAAGTAATGTCCTTTCTGCAGTTAACTGCTTTTAAACCTGCTGTTCCTTTGCGGGAATTTAATTGTGAAAGA
The DNA here is from genome assembly GCF_011125445.2 of Fundulus heteroclitus. NCBI lineage: Eukaryota > Metazoa > Chordata > Actinopteri > Cyprinodontiformes > Fundulidae > Fundulus > Fundulus heteroclitus. Next base: position 12,891,736 of record NC_046370.1, read on the forward strand.
TGTGAAGTGGTTAAACGAGGCATCATTTGTCCTCTTTTTCATGTTTGTGACTGAAACGAACGTGTATTGTTATCGATCATTTGGTTGTCTACCCCAGAGGAATCAAATTTTAAATATAAAAAACTGCAAATTTCCAACATGAAAATTAACATGATATTAAAACAAAAACTTAAGACTTAGTGGTTTAAAAGTTTGGGAATTAAAAAATATGCATCATAATTTCTATAATTACTTGATTTTCCTATTTGGAACAACCGTTGACATAATGTTTCTCACAGTCACAGCTTATGTTTCTGGTCTTTCAAGATTTCCGTCTAGAAACCATCACGGGCAATATTTAAGCTGCCGTCCCCGAATGTTTGTGGGTTGACGTCATCCGCTCCACAAATCATTATTCAGCAGGTAGGATCTCGTTTTATGACTGAAATGAGCCACTCGGTCACAGTTTAGTGCAAGTAATCCAAATGTTTTCTTTCTGTTTGTTTAGTGTGTGACGGTAGTGTGGCGAGCAGCAGAATAAAAGCTGCAAGCAGACTTCCAAGAAACCCTGTGTTTGCACAAAGGTCATTTTATTTTCCCTTCTCTTGTCTTCTCTGCATGTTTACGTGTTTGTGTCAGCTAAGCTTTCCCGTTGAAGCATTTAGTCTATTTTGTTTTACTGCGGTAAATACTGTTGGGAAACTGAGAAGTTGTTTTATTCTTAACGTACTGCGGCAACTTACAAAACCGTTGGCTTGTTATAATGAATGAAGACATGATCAGAGAGCAAAATGCTGTTTCATGTACACTCTTTTTCAATACAGGCAACACATAAAAAGTGTTTTACGTGAGCTCAACCTTGAAGAAATAAATCACATTTTGTGGAACATTGAGATTTGTCTGAGTATGTGTATCGTTTGCATGCTTAGCAATGACCTTTCTAATGTAATTAAATTAGTGATGCGTACTACACTAAAATTGTCTATACTGAACCGTGGCCTCGCTGAATTAATTAATAAAAGGTAACATCAAATAGTTGTTCATTGATGTGTGATTTTTTTTTTTATGTATTGTTTGCTGTAAAGACACCACAGAATATTAAGCTTGAAATCTCAGTCAATCAAAAATTTCCTCAAATAAACAAACAAATTATCAAACAAGAGCCCACTTATTCAATAACAGAACAAAGGCAGAGAAACTCAACTTGGAAGCAAGATGTGAGAGCACTGAGACTGCCACCCATTTTTAATTTGACGTTTGTAGTATTATATGGTAATTTTGAGCATTGTTAAACATGAAAAGAGTTAACCCTATGTGTTTCTGACCAGTTCAAAATAGGAAAGAGGAGTTTCCACCAAATGCACCATGCAGAACAGTGACCTGTGAGAGCCAAATCAGAACATTTCGAACAAAAACAGGTTTTATTTTACATGCGTCCAGAGGGAACTGTTGTCACCACATCCACTGATGTATTTACGGAGATCAAGACATACAGCTAGCCTCTGTTTGTACTAAACACCACACGGGACAAACGCTTACAACAAAAACACTTCCTGACCTTTAGTATAAAGTTTCCACTGTACTCCAAAGTGGAATAGCGTTCATTTGTGGGTGCTGCGTCTTTGTTTTTCACCACAACACTCTCTCAAAGTTTCCTTTTGTCTGCTAAAGTCAGACTGAAGGTCTTACGTCCAGAGCTGACTGAGAATGAAGAAATGAACTCTGGAAAGAACTTGAAAATTTTTTCGTGTTTCCTCTGCCGCTCGGGGCACTTACAACCCCATTACATGCTCACTTACTGCAAATGACACCGTGCTACCCTCATGTGGTTCACTGGAACAGAACCGAGTACACAAGCGGCAGGTCGGAGCTTTCCCCCGAGGTTATCTGCCACATTCGATGACCTTCAGAACCTCGACATGGTCGTGCTGTTTCACCTGAAGCTTTGCCACCAGATGAACGGCAGCAAGGAGATAACGCCTCCCTATCTAAAGACATGTCAGACTTGTTGACTGTGCTCTGGAGGTCCGGTGGCGGAGGTCTTTTTAATAAGGTTTAAAGGTCAGCAGACTGAAGTGTTTTGATTATGTTTTGGCAGCGTGTTCCTGGGAGTTAATGGTTTATCCAAGCTTCAAGGGACTAAGCGAACCAGATCCTGCTTAGTTTTGTTTTGCTTCATCAGAAACAGCTAAGATTTGCTTTTACAGATGCAGGGTTTAACCATTTCAATTTGTTTGAAACGCATTTCCATTGCACTGTAAACCTTTTTCACATAATTTTCTGATTTTTAATTTTTTTTTAATTTTTATATTAAAACACACTGCTTGGAATACCAGCAGACAAACATATAGAAATACAGTTTTGCTGTTCTTGTAACTACACTTCCTCACCTACCCACTCATTCTAGTGTCTGCAAGACTTGTCTCAAATCAAATTCCAACACCGTAAAAGTTAGATCACATTATGAAGACCGAATCTACAGATATGCTTTTTTTTTTTTAAATAAATGCAACTTAAAGCTAACATAATCTTTTTTTCTGGATAAGATCAGACTTCTCAGTGAAACATGATCACTTGAGCTGTACTTATCACCTTGACCACATCTTGTTCGTTTTGTGTTCCTGCTGTTAATACAGTAGCTCAGATTACTGATTGTTCTGCTCACCGTTTCGTGTCAGATTTTTTTCCCCTCCAACCCAACGACTACATTCAAACCAGTAACATCTAGTCTTTAGTGTGTGTGGGAATGTTTCTATTCCAACACAATAAGTTAACCTGTCATCAGCATTTATGTTCTCTCTCTCTCTTAGCAGTTGTGTTTTCCCTCCCTTAAAATGCTAAACTGTAAAGATAGCCTCAATTCAATAGAATTTCCTGCATCGCTTCTTACCGTGTTGCATAGGCAAATGCTGAGCCGGCTGCAGGACTTTGTGTCCTTGGTTTCAGAGGTTCTCCGCGCAGTCACCTGCAGGAATGAGCCGTCCCACACGTCACAGCAAAAACTAAAGATTAACGCCTCCCTCAGCATCACATGGTGTCTGTGAGGCAGGTGTCAGTCAGTGTGTGTGAGGATAAATGTCAGCCTTCAGGAGTGTGTGTTATGGGTCTGGGATCATGCAGGCTCACCTTATCAAAAGGCCTTTGCGATATGACAAGTTTATGGCATTTAATCTGTTCCAAATGACCATAATCATGCCAGTTTAGTCATATAACATAGACAGATGATAATGACCCAACGGAATAGGAGACTTTGCCCAGATTTTAATTGCTTTTATGGACTATTTATATTACATAAGCCTTATTTGAATAAAATAAGGCTTGTCATTGTAAAAGTAAACAGAATATGAGAATAAGGAATTAGTTGTGCCTGTTTTGTTCATTCTTTCTGTTTAAATACCTCCATTCACACCATCTGAACTGATGAACACTGCCCCGCCTTTAGTGCCTTTAAAGCAATCCCTTATTCCCTGTCTGAAACTCCTTAGAGAGGTCAACACTCGTATATCTGCTTGCTTACCTTCAAACTGCTGTGCAACAAAACGCTGCTTATTGTCCAAGACATAAAGCCCTACTGTAGTTTCTAACCTAGAGATCTTTCACTCTGTTTGTTGCTGTGGGAAGAGACTCAGGGGCCCGACATATTGTGAAAACTGCAGGGCCACAAACTGATCTGGGACGATTGAAACGGGAGACGGAGAAGGCCGCAACGTGATTTCTGGTCCAAGTGCAAGAAGATGGCAACACACTTGTGGGAACATTTGCACTTGTTAATATTTGTGATCCCTATAGAATAAATGATCTCAACATGGGAAACAGCAAAGGTTTTCACTAAATATGTCCTCTAAACCAGCGGCTCCCAAACTTTTCAGCCAAAATAGACTGGTGACTATTTTGGCAAGTAGGATTTTTTTTTGTTGTTGAAATAATGAGACTAAAGTTGTAAAATTACAATAATAAAGTGATATTTTTGTAAGAACTCTTACAAAAAAGTTCAGCCTTCTCCCTGTGTTAGAATGAGGGTTGCGCTTAATGTATATGTGGATCTTGTTTTCACAAATAAGGAAATGGTAAATGGTTTAGCACATCAGCATCAAATCATCTTCCGAACCCCAAGAGGTACCTCACCATCCCCTGGGGGGGTTCCGACCCCCACATTGGTAACCTCAAGCCATCATTCATGTTTCAGGTGTTCTGCTCGAGGTTTTAGTAATTTCTCTTTGTCTTCTGTGTCCTTGGATCTAGTTATTGAATAGTGACTTTAAATTTGGCTAGCAAGCCATGTTCTGTAGTTTTTTATTTTTATTTTGTTGTAGTCAAAGTAAGACATTTACTTACATTGTATAAGAGACACATATCCTTATTTTAAACATCTGGGTCCTCCTTTTGGTTTGTGGCGCATGTCCCATCTTGACATTTCAGACATACAGTGGATACGGAAAGTATTCAGACCCCTTTAAATTTCTCACTCTTTGTTTCATTGCAGCCATTTTCTGAAATCAAAAAAGTAATTTTTATTTCTCAATGTACACTCAGCACCCTATCTTGACAGAACAAAAACAGAAATGTAGATATTTTTGCAAATTTCTTGAAAAAGAAAGACTGAAATATGACATGGTCATTAGACCCTTTGCTCAGTATTGAGTAGATCACCCGTTTGAGCCAGTACAGCCACGAGTCTTCTTGAGAATGATGCAACAAGTTTTTTACACCTGGATTTGGGGATCCTCTGCCATTCTTCCTTGCCGATTCTCTCCAGTTCCATCAGGTTGGGTGGGGAATGTTGATGAACAGCCATTTTCAGGTCTCTCCAGAGATGCTCAATTGGGTTTAGGTCAGGGCTCTGGCTGGGCCAGTCAAGAATGGTCACAGGGTTGTTCCGAAGCCACTCCTTTGTTATTTTAGCTGTGTGCTTAGGGTCATTGTCAATTTGGAAGGTGAACCTTCGGCCCAGTCTGAGGTCCTGAGCACTCTGATCGAGGCTTTCTTCCAGGATATCTCTGTACTTGGCCGCATTCATCTTTCTTTCAATTGCAACCAGTCTTCCTGTCCCCGCCGCTGAAAAACACCCCCATAGCATGATGCTGCCACCACCATGTTTCACTGTTGGGATTGTATTGGGCAGTTGATGAGCAGTGCCTGGTTTTCTCCACACATAAAGCTTAGAATTGATTCCAGAAAGTTCAATCTTCGTCTCATCAGACCAGAAAATCTTATTTCTCGTAGTCTGGGAGTCCTTCATGTGTCTTTTGGCAAAATCTATGCAGGCTTTCATATGTCTTGCACTCAGGAGAGGCTTCCGTCGGGCCACTCTGCCATCAACCCCGACTGGTGGAGGGCTGCAATGATAGTTGACTTTGTGGAACTTTCTCCCATCTCCCTACTGCATCTCTGGAGCTCAGCCACAGTGATCTTTGGGTTCCTCTTTACCTCTCTCACCAAGGCTCTTCTCCCACTCCTCTCCCAAGGCTCAGTTTGGCTGGTCGGCCAGGTCAAGGAAGATTTCTGGTCATCCCAAACTTCTCCCATTTAAGGATTATTGAGGCCACTGTGCTCTCAGGAACCTTAAGTGCTACAGACATTCTTTTGTAATCTTGGCCAGATCTGTGCCTTGCCACAATTCTGTCTCTGAGCTCCTCAGGCAGTTCCTTCGACCTCATGATTCTCATTTGCTCTGACATGCACTGTGAACTGGAATGTCTTATATAGACAGGTGTGTGCCTGTCCTAATCAAGTCCAATCAGTTTATTTAAACACAGCTAGACTCCAATGAAGGAGTAGAACCATCTCAAGGAGGATCAGAAGGAATGGACAGCATGTGAGTTAAATATGGGTGTCACACCTAAGGGTCTGAACACTTATGACCATGTGATATTTCAGTTTTTCTATTTTTAATAAATTTGCAAACATTTCTAAAAAAAAAAATTCTATCATGATCAATGGGTGCTGAGTGTACATTAATGAGAAATAAAATTTACTTTTTTTATTTCAGCAAATGGCCGCAATGAAACAGTGAAAAATTTAAAGGGGTCTGAATACTTTCCGTACCCACTGTACCACAGAGTATGTCTATGTCTCCAATAATCCTGTGTGGATTTCCAGATGGTATCTGGCTTTTTCTTTTCCTCTCAGAGTAATAGCTTCTTCCTTGATGAGTGACCTTTCAGTCCATGTCAGTGCAGGACTTCCTTCATTGTGTATAATGAGCCTCTGTTACCAGCTATACCCAACATCTTCACAAGGCCTTTTTTTTTTGTTTTTTGTTGGGTTGATTCAGACATTTGTCAGCAAAACACATCAATCTCTGGTACACACAACCTCTTTCCTTCCTGAACAGCATGTTGGATGGAAAATTTACATCTGCATATAAAACAATGCAGATGTGAACAAGATGAATTAATTCTTCAGTAAGATCTCAGGTATCTGAAATCCAAAATTCTTTCAATAAGGTTGAGCTGTGTTTCAGGTGTCGCCTTGAAATACATGGAGCGGTGTTCCACCATTAAACTGTGATGTTCTAAACAAAAGTATTGATTTCACTGTTTTGTTGGAAATCATTATTTATTTATGATCAAATCATTTGAAATGAATCCCCAGATAATTTGGCAAGGATGTGCGCATGGAAGAGGTTTATGAGGACGGCCATGTTAGACCTGTCAGGTGGTCCGCTCTCTGCAGTCTGTCTGGTGGTTGTGTGGTGTGTTCTCAACTTTCCCCAGTAGGGTACGGCAGGTGGACGACTGCCACAGGTGCTTTCCATCTACTTCAATCAAGAGGAGCATTTAAGGCAGCAGGATACAGAAGCCGTGGTGCTGCAAGTGTCTCTTGGGGCCCCAAGCAAAACATTCCAAGCGGGCCTCAGACTAGGTTTTATCACATAAATTGAATCCAGCACTAATTTAATTATTACAAAGTGCACATTAGAATTTTAATAATTCTGTCATTTAAAGATATTGTGGATGATTTTTCCGGAAATGTAGCTATGAAACGCTCAAGTAAATTTTTGAATAACTGCAAGACCATCCTATCTGCTGTTCTGCTCCTTAAGGGGGGTCAGGTGAAAGAATCTTCCAAATACACTCTGGTCTTACTTCTGTCTTCTGAGTCTTTCCCTTTCTCCTCATAAACGTGTGAGACAATTTGCTTCATGTGACTCTCAACCATTTTCAAAGTGCACAATGAGAGCAGTGGAGCTACAATAAACAGCTGAAACAGAAGCTCACTGGATGCCATGTTCACATGCTACCGCTGTGACTATTTTCCTGTTGTTGACTGCTGTAGTCATTCTCAGCATTCTGGATGGTTCCAACTAAATCTCCTGATTGCATGTACCTGTTACTACCCTAATTACTGGCTGGGTTTCACCTGTGTCTGGCACTACTTAAGTCTTCCTTCTCCTAAGTGCTGGTGCCAGATTCTTGAAAACCGCCATGTGAGTAGACTATCCAGCATTCCTAGCCTGCCTGCCTGCCTGCGTTTTGACTTTTGATGTTTTTTTGGATTTCTGCCTGTTGCCTTGCCCTTGTCGGACTCTCCTGTGGTTCTTGGTTCCTGAGCAAAGACCCTTGCCTGTTGCCTGACACTGCCTCTCAGCCCAGCCCGCCTGTACCTCTGTCTGTTGGATATTCGGATTCTTGGGCCTGGAATTGGACTCTGGATGCAGCCTGCTAGATTTCCCCAATTGTGCCTCTGCCTATCCCCGATCACCTGTGTATGACCTTGGACTGTATTACAAATCCCACGCATCGCCTGACCCTTTCAGGAGGGAACGTTCCTCATTGGATTCATTGCCTGTTACAACTCCAATTAAGGTTAGTGGCTACTTTGAAGTACTTACCCCTCTCCTCTACAAGTGATCAGCCACTAACCTGTCTCTCTCCCCTGCAGTGCTGCCAGTCCCATTTCCAGAAGTCAGCCACACCGGCTACACCTACTTATTTAATAAACGTTCACTCGGTGTTATGTGAAATATCAGGTCCAATTCCTAAAATCATTACACTGGATGCATAAACACTAGAAGTGCACAGCCAGCAAGAGCAAACTAGCAAGGAAGGAGCACGCACATTGGCGTTAGCGGGGAAAAACTTCAGTGACTAGCCTCACTGATTTGATATTCCACTATACCTTTAATACTATAAAACCCCTACACCAAATACAGCAACAAACACTCCTGTGTCTACTTCTTACCAAGGTATCACTCCTATTTGAACTGTACTCAGTACCCATCTGGGAAGATCTTCTGTGTCGGTTCCAGTTCCTGATCCCAAGAGTCTTTCTGGCACTCCTGTCAACCTCCCCTCCGCCAACACCTCTGGGATCTCTGGTTCCACCGGACTACCCTCCAAAATGCAGCACCATAAGCGGACCTCTGTGTGCCGCCCCACCACCCCTTGGATATCACTATTCACCTTATCCGTAAGTCAGCCTCTGCTTGGACAACTTCATCCTCCTGCTTGTTGTCGGTGGTCAACCTTGTCCTTTCTTCCCTCCACTGTCAGTGACCAGAGCCCTCCCAGCCATCCATTCCTGGTTCCCTCCATCATCAACAGTTTCATTACTTTCAATACAACTCTTACACTGCTTTCCTACATCTTTGTCTATTGCCTTCAGAGTTAAAATTAATAAACCGAACCTGACAAGACTGGGATAACCAGATTTCATTCCAAGATCATTTGTGATTGTTTGGAGACAAGTTATAAAACCTTCCTTTCTTGATGACTTCTGATACAAAGCTGGTAGTGAAAGATAATTTCCAAGGTCCAACAACATCTTGTGCTTGGTCCTGCTATTACTGAAAATGATTGTGGAGCAGAGAAAATGTTGATGAGTCCTATCAAATATGGTGGGTAACTTTATTATTTAGAACATTGTTAACTTCAAAGTTATCCAAGAGCCTCTTGCAGACAGATATTGCTGTAGAGGTTTATGTCAAGTATGCTGGTTTGTCCACTAATGCATATATATGCACACATGAACAGTATCAGCTATTCTATGAGCTGTTTAATAAAGGAGACCAATTAGTTGACAACCTTAAACAGGGTAACACAACAAGTTGTTGGGTTTAGAAGACAGACACTTTTTTTTTTTTACATAAGGGTTACCTAATCATAAACTTACCTAGTCATAAACATTTCCACTTTTACAAATTAAAAAAGTATAAAATTATTTAATCTGTTCAGATTTTCTTTGCCTGACATTAAAATAAGCAAATATAGAAGGAAATATGTTCAATTCAATTTTATTTATATAGCGCTAATTCATGAAACATGTAATCTCAAGGCACTTTACGAAGTCAAATTCAATCAGATTATACAGATTGGTCAAAGAATATCCTGTATGTATTGGACAAATACTTTCTTGCAGCACTGTGCTGTTTTAAGAGCACAATGGTATTTCTTGGTTTGGTTAGATGTGAATCTTGTTCTTGCAGAGCTCTGCTCTGACAGCACATGTTTATTTTTTCCTCCTGCAGGACAGAAAAGTTATGTGAGCTATTCACCATCATTAGAAAGTTTGCACAGTCAGAGGGCTAGGCATATGAAATGAGTCAAAGGTTTTATATTTCTAGTTAAACCATCATTGTTAAATTTACTTGGGTGTCTAAAAGTATATGTTTGAATAACGGCCGTTTCTGAACCTGACTTAATTTTCTTCTTTAGCATGTGCGGTGCTGCATTTGTGAGTGGAAATGTTACATGTGTACCCCGTTAGTGGGTTAATGGGGGTCACACTAAATATGGACTCATAACGAATCTTCCCATTTCCAGGAAAAATAAATATTTTTTTCCACAATAAAAATAATCCACAAAAATACATGAGCACACAGAGCACAGTTCTCTGATCAAGCATTTGGATGCAAAGCCAAGGCACAAAATTAAAGAGGCCAGAAAGATTTGTGGGTGTGAAGTGCAGACACTGGCTGCTCACTCTTCCAAAAAAATAAATAAATAAAACAATGAAAAAAAAAAAGTTTCATAAAAAGTTTCATAGCAGCAAATGATTGCTTAGGCTTTTAATAGACAGGCCTGTTACATAATTGAAAAGTTCAGCTGAGGTTTTGGTCATTTAAGTTTTTTAGAGCACAGCTGCGGTTGGAAAAATTATTTATCATTAAACAATTTCAAATGTAACACCAGCAAGAACTAGGCCTCACCAGGGTAAGTTTCTGGTTTAAGTTATGTAGATGAGATGGAATCTGAAGATTAAACTTTATCTGGGGAGTCACATTATTACTGACCAAGTAAATAAGTTGGCTAACTTTGGATCCCTTATGACATACATATATAAAGAGACACTTTTGAAAAATGAAAATGAAAAGGGTGTTGGTTGAAAGGACAGACATGCACTGAACCAATTTGTTAATGTTAAACCAGTTGGGAATGTAGACAAGATTACAAAGTCATAAATATGGATCATAAATATGATAAAGGGGTCATAAAGAGTGAAGTCTCTTATGAGAGGAAGAGGTCCACAACATGGGTGAATTAGCAGAATGAAAAAATGTCAAAAAGTGGGATTGAGATAAGTGCAATGAGGGTTGTATAGGATAGTTAAGCGAATGAGAGGGATGAAAAACATTTACAAAATAAATTATGAAGATGATTATAAAGAAGGAATCATAAAGAGGGATAAGTTGAATTAGTGGGAAGAAGGGATTGTAAAGTAGAATGAGGAGGATGAGCATTAACCTGGCAAACCAGATTAACACGCAGATTACACTCCCATTCTGCTGAATGGCCCTTATTTCCCTGAATGGATTTGATGAGAGCAGGGATGCTTGATGGGTGGGGAAATGGACTATGTGGAGGGAGGAAGCTGATAAGAGGGGACAAGGATCTTAAAGGTGGTGGAGGAGGATGAGTAGGACAGAAAGTAGTCATAAATAGGGATGAGGAGAAATAGGTTTGAAGGTGGAATTGTAACATGAGATCTAGAGGATGAATGATATGAAAAGCTGCTAAAAACATGCCTGAGGAAGATGAGGGTAAAATGGGTTTTCTTATAACTCAATAAATAAACAGGATTCCAATGCTTGTCACTTAGGCAAGGAGATGTTAAGCTCGAAACCCACTGGAGGCGTCTGTCCATAGGTACGGAATCTAGCATTGATTTGTTAATCTTTTATTCTCAGTATAAATGCAACTAAAAGACAGCTACTTGAAAGCAATATGGTCAGTCCGTGCAAAGGAATAAACACGTTTTAACACTTTACATGGCTAGAGTTTTACTGAAGTCAAAGCAAAGTCGGTTACATATTAAGTACTTGCTGAGCAAGTTGATAATCTCAGTCCAAATTAGCTTTGCTGCATGTCAGAAATCTGGAAAGCAAGAAGTGTGGAACCAACGTTTTTTTTTTAACAAAATCTGCCAAATAAATATTTAGGATCTCAGGGACCAATTGTTTTAAAGAAAGTTAAAACTTAATCCCACATCAAGAGCCTGTTTGTAATACCGACCCCATTCAAAAAAAGACATCCTCCCAACTTATTTTAGACCTCTTTTGTTTCTTGTGGGATTCACAGACTCTTTGAACCTTCCTGAACCTCTCCGTGTCCACTCAGGAAGTCCTGGTGGAAAATCCGGCCATCTCTCAAACACACATTTGTTTCCTGAGTTTTGCATGTGTACATCCCTTGGACCATCTGCAAAGATAGTGTGTGAGAGCAACTGCTTGCATGTAGTGTGTATGTCTGCGATAATGAGAGTCGCATTAAATGATTCAGTGTATGTTTTCCTGAAAGGCAGAACCAGCAAACAAACAGCTTTGCAATAGGAAGCTCTTAAACAGCTGCTGAGGTTCACTGCAGTTCAGCTGCCTGATAACTGTTGGAGCGGAGCGGCACATCCTGCTGCGGGTTTCCACCTGATTACAGCAACTGGCCTAATTTGAGCAACAGGCAGAACAAAAAGAATGGAAGAAACAAATATTTCTGTACGAACCTGAGTAATTAAATTTACTTTGTCATATAGTTATGGTAAAATGAAAGTTCCCCCTTCTTTTACTGCTACTCTGAGTAGTTTTGGATGCATCAAAAAGCATCCAAAACTTGTCAACTGCTCCTTTGTCTCCATTGTTCAGAAGTAAAGGCTGAACCCAAGGGTAGGATTACGAAAATTGTGACATCGTCATTGGACCCAACAAATAGAAAACATAATAAGTAGTTTACATTTTGGCCTAATGTAATTGAACCTGTTGAAGTACAAAATAAAATGTGCTTAGAAATGTTAATATATCATTGGGGATCTCGCCTGTGCTGCTCCTGCATACTTGCTGCTGGCATTTGGGTCATCCACAAAAAAATTAAACAAAAAAACAACAACATATGCACTCCTAATCAAAAGCTTTTGACTGGGGAAGAAATTACAAATATATATTTTTTGTGCTGATAGAGCGTAACCAGGTTGTAAATAAAGCTTCAAAATGCAAAACAAAGAAACTAGGGCCAGAGATTAAACAAATAGATTAGCCAAATATGCAAAGAATAGAATTAAACACAAACTGTGCCTCTGCTGATCCACACTTTAAGCCCACAATCTTGAGGAATCACAATATGCACACAAATCTTGTGTTTCTGTCATTTTCTGTCAGAAATTCACACTGCTTTGCCCCCTCGGCCCCGTTTCAGAAAGAACGGCCGAGCTACCCAGAGTGAAAAAGCTGCCACTCTGAGTAGTTCTACCTCACACTGTCATACTCAGCCTTTTTGGTTTCAGAGCAGGTGGTATCAATCAAGTAACTAAACTCAGCATCTTATCAGCCCTGAGTTAAGCCCAAGCCCAAGCATGAAAGAAGTCCTGATCAATGGAACGCAGATAACACGATTCACCATGGCAATGGCAGGAAATGTGGTAGCCTCAAAGTGCACATTTCCCACGAGTGGAATTAGATATCTTTAATGAAGGCAAAAGGAAAATATGAAGACATAATCAACAAAAACAAGCAATGCTGTTGCTGCAGAAAAAAGTAAGTTAGTGGCAGAGAATTTCTGAAAAGGTCAGTGCATGAGTGATGTGAGTGTTAATGTGAGTTTTAAAGCTGTATTCTCACACTACACTCATTCATCAAACGAAAGGGTGGGGAGCATCTCTAGGTACAACCCCATGGGCATAAAAAGGACATGGCAGAGAAAGTATGAAAAGTATGAAAATACAGTTTAATCTGGTAAAGATCAGTTAGAAGTTATTCTTATGTTTAACCATAATTAACTAATGCATCAATTGGATATAATCAACATTTGCAATTAATGATAAGATGGTCTATGTTATTGAAATCACTTATATGCTCATTCATCTTTGTGCCTGAGTTTGGCTTCAACCATCCTTCTAAAATTTAGCTGACACTGATTTTCTTGTAGGTGTATAATTTGGGCCAACCTCGCTTTATATTTATTATATAGGCTGTATTTGTATTTTAAATTGAAGTAAAGGTGGTGCTTTTTAAGTAAAGAAATGTGCCGTAGCATGGGAATATATGAATGGAAACTAAAATATATGAATGAACAAATTAGTGCTGGAACTCTCAAAATTTAACACAGAATAAATTACTGCTTTCATTCTGTGTAGTTCTTTTATTAATTTTGTGGGTTTCTGACTATGTAACACCTTTAAACTCTACTATAATTGAGTGCAACAGAAAAATTCCTGAAAGCGACATACAGTCGCCTCAGAAAGATTTTCTGCATCACCACGATTTTAAAAAGTTGCAGTTGGCATAAAAACGAAGTGCAACACAAAGAATTGTTCAATACAGAGAAAGTCCCCTCGTTGTGTTATCAAAGTGATGTGCGCCCGGAGAGTATTTAGATAAATCAATGACAGTGACGAAAAATGGTAAGGCTTGAAAATATATTAATCCAGAAATGAAAAGTCATTTAATCGATCAGCCTCTCCTGACAGAGATTTATGTGGAGTATTTGCGATCCAGCACATCCTCCAGAAAAGGACACACCTTTTCCGACACTTCTTTGTGCTAGATCTCAGCTAAAAATGAGGAAAAACTCAGGGTTAGCCCAAACAATTTGCTCGGTAGCAGGGTGGTTTCACGGAGTAATTTGTTGTCATAATTTAACTCATGGTAAAGGCTTCTGAGCTTTCTGAAAAGGAAAAGCCAGGGTATGCAGGAATCTACCTTAGAAATTACTCTGAATATCCACAACTTTCTGAAATAGGGCCCTGTTGGTAAGGACAAAGAAGCGTTCTGGTTTTGAACGAGCAGAATTATTGAGATGCAAAAGAGAAAATGGTTTGAATAACATAAAAAGTGACGTTATTTGCACAATCAAGCATTAGTTCCAGACTGTGGATCTACTCTGTAAAGTCCACTGAAACTTTGACACAAACAACGTTTAAAGTCATTAGGAAGAAGGATGATGTTAACTACTGAGTCCTTCTTTGATGCTTAAGTTTTTTTTGTGTTTGTGTTTTTTTCAAACAAATCAACCCATGTACAACCATACTGAGTATCGAAGTAATTTTCAGTTATTTGACAACTGTTTGTCTTTTTTTTTATGGATTTTGGTGCTCAACCAACCTGGTTAGAATGCAGGAGCTCAAAATGCAAATACTTGTAGCTTTTTTCCTAGTCTTAAGATTGGTAACAGGAAATTTGGATATGAAAATAATTAGACATGGGTTTTGACATGGGCTGTTTCTAATTACAGTTAAATTAAACTGAGAAAAACAAAAAATACAATCTCTTGTGTCTCTGAGTAGGTCCAAAACATCTCTAGGTTTAAAGTCAATGTCATAAGTATGACTAAATTCTGCTCAAGCCTTTCTCATGACGTTCATTCTTTTATCAGTTTATAGGTTATCCTAAGATTTCAAAAAATAATTACTGCTCAAATTATTATTATTATTATTATTTTTTTCTTGTTTTCTTTTAATCTCGGGCAGTTGTCTTTTTTTCTCTGCCTTTTCAATTGCTTACTTTTTGATTTTTCATCGTCTATGGTCAACAATTTTTAGAAATACACAGTTCTGGTTTACTATAGACTAAATATATCCTTATATTTAGTCAGGCTCTTCCTTTGCAGAACCTTAACACCCTCGGTTGTCATGTTCATCTGTACAGACAACAATGGAAAGGTTTCAGGGTTCATAGGCCCCTGTGCACGTGGCAGCGATCCATTAAAAACTGGATTGTTTTTCCATTTATATGATAATGTTTTAATTGCGATCTCTGTGCACACGAAACTTGTAGAAACGCTGAAAGAAAATGTGTAATGTCCATGCCACACCACTAGTAGGAGGTATGTTCTTTGAAACGCAACAACGTGTGCTCCCCGATTTAAAAACACACCACCATTAAAAAAATATATTTGTTTCATATTCATATAGATGTATTAGGAGGTTTAACTGTTGCTTCAGGCAACTGAATTGTGATACCACCACTGTGGTCTTTTAAACTGGTCAGCATAAGTTATGCAGTGTGCGTTGTGTATTTATTTCTACTGATTACAGTCATACTGCCATTGTGCCAGGGCTTCCCCATACACCCAGATTCCATTTTCTCTGTGTACATGACAACGGAGACCTGGATGTTTCTGAAGCCTTCCACTCTGGAACCAGTTTTCAAATCGTGCTGTTGTCAGAGAAAACGCGCCCTGTTGTGGTGTTCAGGAACAGTGGAAACACAACGAAACTTTTCCATTTTAACCAAAAAACATTGTGTGCGCAGGGCCTTCGATAACTACTCGGACACATATGAACGCTTTTGAAACATGCCACAAATTGCTCAGAGGAAAATTTTAGACTTGGTTCACTGGCTGCAGATCAGTAAGGTTCCAGTAATTTCATTGTGTCTCCTGTTTCATTCAGAAGTTACTGCTATGTGCTGCATGTGTGAGTTTCATAAGCATTCTTCTGTCATGGCTTATGAGGTTGGGAGGTGACATTAATCTAGCCCAGCACCATCAGGGGAAACTGCTACTTTTAACTGGCTTTCAGCCACACCAGAACAGTTGGCAAACTTTGCAGCTTTCCGTCCTCACTTTTTCAAGTCCTTCCTGTCTAATTTCTCAGCTTTGCTCCATCAAACAATAGAAAAGGTTGTGTTACAAGGCCTCAGCTTGGAAAGGCGAACCAAACTTGTTGATGTCCACTATTATCTTCCTGATATTTTTGCAGAAGTTTGACATTCCCATGATGTCACAAGGAAGCAGTGTGACTGAGGTGGTGAAATACATCCATAGGTGTGTCTCCATTTAACTCAAATGTTGTGAACTAGCTAACAAAGTCATGACATCAACTGAGCTTTAGTATTTTCTATTAAACCATAGCAATTTTAGTTTGGGTAAATGGCTGAATTTGAAGTAATAAAACACAAGCAACTGAAGGAACCATTTCTGTGACTGATTTATTGCTGTATATTGTCTTTCATCCCATATATTTTAAAACAGGCTCAAAGCTTATCTCTACATCTGTTTCTTTTAAAGAGGAATCCACTAAAGAAGCAACTGCTGCCATATCTCTTTACTTTTTGCATAACAATGAAATAGCTCTTGATTAAGTGCTCCTGTGTTTTTGTGTATCTGTATGTTCTCAAACTCCCAGTTGGTAGCGGCAGATGACCGCTCACACTGTGCCAGGTTCTGATGGAGGCTTCCTGCTAAAGAAAGTTTCTTCTTACTTAATTCGCTACATACATGGTCAGTTTGAGGAATTTCGCAAAGTTAAAGACCAATTGCTTTGAACTGTCTGCTGTTGCTACCTGCTCATTCGAGATGAGGGCTTGCTGCATTAATGCAATAAAATCGGCAAGGTTTCCTTTTATACTTTATTCAATCAATCTAAATAAACTATTTTTTTTTATTTAACATGTTTTGTCTGGCAGTGTAGCATTAATAATGCTGTCTTAATGCCAAAAAGAGCCCAAAGGATTTACTTTCACAAGTGGAACATCATTGTTTTGTAGTGCTCTGCTTGATATGTATGTAAAAAAAAAACATTATTAGATATTAATTAGTATTATTTCAAGTTCAATGAACACATGAATGGAAAGGTAAAAGAGAAAGAAATTAGGTGAAAAAGTTGAGACAAAAATTCTAAAAGGGAGAAAAGGTGAGTAGGAGAAAAAGAGAGTACAAAATAATATCCCTTGAGTTTGCTTCTACACCTGCAAAGAGAGAGATAAAAAAAGAAAAAACAACCAAAAAAGTATCACAGGTACAAACAACCAATGCCTTGACAGCATCACTAAAATATGTAGTATTTTTTTTTATACAAGATGTAGTGACAGCTAAAGCTAATTATAGGGTTTATCTGTATAGAAGTGAATCTGTAAGTACCCGGATCCAAGCACCTGTATCGGTTTGTAAGAGAGTGCATGTATGTGGAAGGTTTATCCATAAGAAAAATGCTCTAAAGTGGTTTGTGAAGAGCCAAAGACCAGCCTCCCAGAGCGCCGAGGCAGGCACTGGAGAAACCAGAACCCCAGGTGAAGGAAACCCCCCCCAGCAGCCACAGAGCCCGCGGGCTCTGCCGGCAGCCATCTACACCATAGCAGATCCAGCTATGCAACCAAAGGCCTGAGGCCCTCACCCCCAGTGGGGCCCCGACAGAGCCATGGACCCCAGGCCCTGTGAAGCAGCCACCAGGAGTTAGTCAGCATACGGTACATCCATTCTCCCAGCCCTGGACACCAATGCGCCAGCAGGTCCAGATTCCAGCTAATGGAGAGGAGCCAGATGGGGGGGGGGGGGGGGCTTTACACTAGTGGATACCTTAGATGCCCCAGGAGAGGGAGCAGTCCAAAACCCAACCTGAAAACAGACAAACACAAACCAGGTACACATTCACATGTTCTCTTCCTTTGAGATTTATTAAAAAACTAAAACTGGTAGCCATCTAACTACAACCAGTACCATACTGCAGTGGGAGGGCACCACCATTTCTACAATCAATGGCAGAAGTACACACTGGAAGTCTAACAAAATCACCAGTAGTCGGCCCTGGCCACTGGAAGTTGGTTAAAACAGTAAGTTGGTCCCAACACGAAGTTGCTAAAGTCCTATTAAATCCAGTTAGCTTAAGTTTAGGTTTCTCATCCACCAACATTAGGGTTAGGGTTAGCTCTCAGGGGAGGGGATAAACCGCAGGTATTAAATTAGGTTTAGGTATTAAATCCACTGACCTCCTTTAGACCTTAGCCCTAAGAATTGCCCAAAACCTCAGGTGTGAACTTTCAGTGTCTTACGGCACCAGCAAGTATGGTGGATATTAGGGATTGAATCCAGACTCAATGCTCCTCCAGGAATTCATCTGTTCTGCGGATCTAGAAGGAGCAATCATTCATTCTTATAGTCTTTCCACATCAAGAATATTTGTGACAGAATTGCTTAAGGAAATCTGTATGTAAAAAAAAAAATACAGAAAAAGAAATAAGAAAGCTGGTTAGAAACCAAAGATGATTAAACCAGAAGTGCCACCACATTTTTAAGCGTTATAAGCCAACCTAAATAAAAAAGAATTTACCTTTGATTCATCAAGATCTAGTGGAAACTGATTTCAGAGTCAAGAAGTAGCCACAGAAGAAAAAAAAAAATCTTTCACCCTGTACTTTGTCATTGGAAACATGGTCAAATGTCAACTGTCTGCCCTCATGGAAATTGTGTGAATGCCTTGGATAAATAAGGGAGAGGAGATTGGGAGCACAACCATTAAGAGTTTTGAAAACAATTTTAAAATAATAAATATATTTAAAGTTTGTATAATCTGATCTCTGATGTGCATTGGGTCATGGTCCTGCTGCATTACCCAAATGTTTGTTTATGGTCCTGAACTAATCGCTTGTAGTTCTCTTTCTGGATTTTCAGGTAGAGAACAGAATTCATGGATTATCAACTTTGGCAAATTGTCCAAATCCTGAAGCAGCAAAGCAGCCCCAGAGCATCTCCTGACTTCAGGGTCAGAACTATCATGGTATTCTCCGGCATAACTTTGGTTTGACTCAACATATCAAACAAGCAACGCACAATCGAAGACACACTCTGGATTTGATTATCAGCAAGGGTGTAAATATTTCCAACGTCCCCGTAATTGATGTCGCCCTGATGGATCATTTGTCTGTTATCTTTGAAAGTACAATCTCCAAAGCAGATATTGTAACAATACGTTCTTTTACAGACAACACAGCTGAAACCTTTAATCGAATACCATTTCAGCTCACTCTTGCCTGGTGTAAGAGTACTAAAGAAGCCTTTTAACTCACTTCCAGATCATCCTGGCTTTACACTCCATCACAGAAGAGACAGTTTAAATTTCACGAACCAGCTATTGTTCCTTTAAGGCATAAACTTGATCAAGCACGCTTTTAAAAGGTTAAATTCTCTGTTAATATATTTGATTTTAATCAGAGATTAAATGGTTTATAAAACCCCATTTTATGGAAACATTTTTAGAGTTTGCATCAATAAAAATAAAGCTTTATTCATCTGTTTGTGCTGTTTACCGGCTAATATACAGCCGGTGTAAACAGCCTCTTAGTTACCTCTATAAAAATAGGTCTGTGTTCACTCATCTCATACTAAACTTTAGGGAGCTACCGCTTTCCCATCCTGCGTTCACCACTTAACTTTTCCAATTCCTTTTTCTACTTTATAGCTTCACTTTCTTGTCACTTGGTTTTATGTTCAAAATGGTGATATAACAGGCACTTTTCATTTTGCCATTATTTGAGCCTCTATCTCTGATTTAGCTTCTCAGAATCTGTCTTGGAAATTTTTAGTTGAAACAATCTCATTCCAGCAGCGCTAAAAATATCACCGACTTCAAGCCCTATCTTGAGGTTTTGGGAAAGGTCCACTTGGTTTAAACATCAGCTACAAAGTTTCCAATCAGATTGACAGCGTTCTGCAGGGGAAAGCTTTCGGATCTTCGCACGAAGTCGACATTCTACGATGCGACTGCAGCTTGCTCATTTGGCCCCAGATTCAACCACAATCTTTATCAGGGGGGAAAAAAACACAAATCCTGGATTTCTTTCAAGCTCTCTCCTAAAGTCAAAAATAGCCAACCAGAGAGTTTAGAGTCAGGGCAACGTTGTTTAGAAAGCTTAATGAGACTTGAAGCTCATTCATAAACTGATGCAAAGAAAGGAAAAACAGTTTACCACAAATGTATTTTCTTATCGTTTTGATCACATTGTTGTAGTGTGAGTTATATTTCTGTGGTCAAGTGTAAAAAAATAAAACAAAAAGAAAGGTATGAAACATTTCTTTATGGTTGTTTTAGTTTTAATTTAAGTATTTTAATTCCTGCAGAAGACCGTATCATTGTGATCATTAGGAAAGACGTAATGGCATGCCTGAGCAAAGGCACAGTTTTTTATTTTTTTTTAAATCAGTAAACTTTGTTTGACTTTGAACCCAGTAATCTGCTGGAAAATTCTAAGACTGAGGGAACTTCATTTGAAAAAAGTGAAATGTCCAATGGAAATTGCCTGGCCTTCGTTGTGTTTGAAGAGAAGTCCTACCACAACTGATTACGTTTTCTGACATATGGGCAAGGGAAGATTATTTTCTGTTGATTGATTGATTAATTGGAGTTGTATCCAGCTGACCTTCAAGTAAGAAAGTTATAGATTATCTAAAGAGTTGCCAGTTTTCTCATAAAAGCTTAGATTTTTCATTGAAATAGATATGAAAAGCAAGAAATAAGATACATCACTTTGACATACATTTATAAGTAAAAGTTTATTTATATAGCACCTTTCAAGGTAAAAATTACAAGAGTAAACATCAAAGGTAAAAAAAGAAAAATACAAAAAGACAAAATTAAGCAAGAGCAGATTTAAACAGATGTGTTTTTAGCTGGCCTTTAAAGGAAACCACTGAGTCTGCTGAGCTCAGAGACCGAGAAAGGGAGTTCCAGTGTCTTGGAGTCAGAAGAGAGAGCGCTGTCTCCTTTAGGTTTCAATTTTGTGTATGGGGGACAATCAGCTGTTCTTGATCACAGGGCCTCCGTGCCTGAATAGGGGTGTAGGAATGTAATAGTTCAGAGATTTAGACTGGTTTCTGTCCATGCAGAGCTCTCAAAGTCAAAACTAGGATGTTCAAACCAGGAGCCAATGAAGTTGCATAGCAGGTGAGTCATGTGACAAAATTTTCAATATCTAGTTAAGAGCCTAGCTGCAGATGTTTTGTTTTTTTCTGGTGCAAAGATGAGTACTAAAATATTTTCTTCATTTAATTGAAGAAGACTTCAGCCATCCGGCTTGTCATCCATCCATCCATCCATCCATCCATCCATCCATCCATCCATCCATCCATCCATCCATCCATCCATCCATCCATCCATCCATCCATCCATGCATGCTTTGCCTTCCTTTGCCTTGTTCTTAGCTTAGAAAATCCTATACATTACTCTCTCAAGGAACACTCTCCAATTCCTTCTGCATTTCTTGGGCGTTCCCAGACCAGAAGGGATACAGTCATCTCAGCAGGTTTTGGACCTACTCTGGGGTCTCCGCCCTTTCAGATGTTCCCAGAAAAACTCCAAAGGGAGACATCCTGATCAGAAACCTGAACCATCACAGCTGAATCCTGTCGATGTGTACAAGAGGATGCTCTCCTCCAACCATCCCCACCTGATCTAATCAGATCTAATTAGCTTTTCCCTACATCAGAGCTCAGTCATCCTATAGCGGAAGCTTATTTTAGTTGGGCACTGTCAGTTCAGATTGATTGCCATGTTTCCACAGATTTACAGGTGTGCTAGAGTCTTTTATTTTACAGATGATAGATTGAATCATGGAAGATGTTCCAAGCTCCAAATATTGTTTTGTAACTTGTCTTCTCCAAAAACTTAATCCCAAGTGGTCCCCTGTGTTCCTGATAATGCAGTTTGCACAGGGTTTTATTTTGAAATATTCAATTAAGGGGGTAAGTGCCCAGCACATTTTTTCATATTTTTATTCTTGAAAGGTTTTGAAAACCATGTAACCTTTTCCTTTCACCCCACAATTACATGCTTGTGCTACCAAGACTTAGTCTGCTGGATAAAATCTCAATAAAAGAAACATTGTTTTCAAATCTTTTAATGACTCATTCCCAAAATAATTCAGTATGTGTGTTTCACTTTGCTGGAATGTATGGCAACCCACAGAATCTGCGTTACGGTTTTATAATCTTAGAAACTGCTCCTTTAATTTACTCATCTTTGCTGTACCTGCAATGTTGTACCTCACAATTATGATTTAAATTGTCTCTCTCTGTTCGCTTTAACATGTACTGTTGCACTCCAAGAACATCAACCTAAATGCACATAGCATGAGAAAGACAAATTAAAAGTCAGTGTTTCGTTCCCGTTTCCTCTTCTCACTTCTGCATAGCTCTGGAAAAATCTCTGGAGTTTATTTGTAGATTGAAACAGCCGAGGAGAATGGCTTGTGAGTGTTTCCACCCATTTGGGGTTTTCAATGGAATCTGCTGGCTTTTTAGTTGTTTCAGCACCTTAAAGATACATACATGCGTTTTATTTCTGCCATCATGAAGAGAAAGGGTCAACGCTCTGTCCTTTCATGCAGGACTGCTGACTGTGAATCTGCAAATAATGTTTGCTGCTGCTTATTGTTGCTTCTGGTGATTGAAACAGACCGTTAGACATTCAGAAAGAGAATTTGTCCATCTTCCCTGGATAGTGCAACAAGCAGAGCAACAACAAAGTCCGGATTAGGAATTGTACACTGAAGCACTGTAAGATGAGAGCTATAGTAGGACTCAGAGCGTGAGGCAGCTGGATAACAGGCAAAAGGAACTCTGTGAACCCAGACACTTTGGAATTTCGGTCAAGTTAAAACAAAAAAATAAAGGCAATAGCTTCTCCTTCTGGAAGCTTCAAAGTGGGCGTAAAATTCGGATCTTTTTTTTCCTTTTTTGTGTAACAACGAAATTAAGAAATGTTGACAAGGTGGGTCCGTGTGAAACTATGTCTCACGTGGTTGTTTGAATACATGTTTTGGATTTCTGATGGATTCTGAGATGGTCAGCTGTAGAGAAAAGACAGATGAAAAGAAAAAAAAAATAACTACTGTACAGCTGGATAAAATCACTGCAGAGCTGAACGGAAATAAAAAAACACCATAAACCCAGCTAATAAAAGTTCCAGTCGAACATTTCGCAGGTGGAACACGTCATGGTAAATCTCGCATAGCTTACGCTGTACACGTTTAGCTAAAAGGTGGTCAGTGTAAATGCATGGGTGGTAAATACATATTTGGGGTTGCTGTCCCCAAGATGAGCCAACAGAGAGCATTAAAAGGCTTCAGCAGGCAGGAGGTGGTAATAAAGCTGTTTATTGTCACAGGTGGTGCAGAGAGTGTAATGCTGCTGAGGATGTAGGCCCAGCTGGAGGAACCAGCGGCGTCCAGGCTGAGACTCGGGCCTTTTGCAGGATCAACTGGACATTTGACCGCTGCACTGTGACTGCTTGATGGAAACATTGCCTGGTATGACATAAAAAACATGTATATAAATTCCATAAAGGTCCTTAAGTGCATCTAGTGTTGACAAACCAAATGATTACGAATCAATAGAATAATATTTGCCAAATTGGAAAAGTAACTCTTTTATGTTTTTTATGCACAAGAGTAGCTTAAACT
Organism: Fundulus heteroclitus; assembly: GCF_011125445.2. Classification (NCBI taxonomy): domain Eukaryota; kingdom Metazoa; phylum Chordata; class Actinopteri; order Cyprinodontiformes; family Fundulidae; genus Fundulus; species Fundulus heteroclitus. Next base: position 12,915,311 of record NC_046370.1, read on the forward strand.
GAGAAATGCAACAAACATTAAAAGAAATCAAACGTATCCGTGATACATCACACAGACTCTCTATATGCAATCATTGTCTGTTTGTGGAATTTGAAGTAGATTCTAGTTTTTGTCTCTTAATACTTCCTCTCTAATTCCTCGCCCATAAAAATGTATCTAACAGCACAGGACTCTGTAATGTGGTTGGGATTACATTTCAGACAGCCATCAACTTCATTTTGAAGCAACTAAAAGACAGATCTGTGGGTTAAGAAGTATTAAAGAGCCCCACACATGGGTTTAATAAGCTCTAAATGTTATACTTAATTTCAGATGTGGTTACAGATCTATAACCCACTCTGCCATCCATCCAGCTTACTGATACATCTGAAGTACTTTGCTCACGTCTGCCTTGCTCAAGCTGTAGTTCCTGCCCTCTTCATGTCTTGTTCTTTCTATGTTTTCCAGACTTCCTGACAAACGTAGGTTTGTGAGACCTAAACAGCAGAGCTGAAAAAGCCAGTCTGGATAGTGACAATCTGGATTTGGTGTCTCTCTTACCTCTCCTTGGGGAATGCAGGGGATACTCACCATCACCATAACTTCCCAACCCCACGTTATTTCACTAAACAAAGGACTAGCGTGTTTTAACCAAAAATGCTCCACACCTAAAATTTTTGTGATGCATACAACCTGACTTAGATCAGTTTTAAATTAAACAGATAAGTTAGCATAAACCAACACACTAGAAAATCCATTTTATATAAGATAAATGTAATTTCATTTTTATACATAAAATTACGAATAAAGGCTCACTCATAATGTTCATTTATTGAACAGAAAAGATTCACATCAATCCTTCAATGAGCTAGCAAGGACAACCTACACAAGATTAACATTTGCTTTTAGTTTCCATTTTTATGTTTTGTTTTGTAAATTGTCCTACATTTTATTCCAACTGTTTTTTTTTACTTGCTTTTATACTGTTTTTATTTTTCCAATATTTTAAACATGTAAAACACTTTGCATTGTCCTTGCACTGAAATGTCCTATACAGAAAATTTTGACTTGCCTTGCCTAGATGGTCGCACACTATCCGGCAGAACGTAAACTCAATGTGTCCAATTCAAGTATTGGTCTGGAATGTCTTACACTTACAAATAATCTTTCTCACTAAACAATGATGAATTTTTAATAGTTTGGAAATGGCCCTGTGTCTGTCCCCAGATTGACGTGCAGCAGCATTAATTTATCAGTGGTCTTTGCTGAAATATTCACTTCTTGGTATTGTGTTAATACAAATCTGCCTTTTCATTTTTGCTTTGGTCAATAAATGGTATTAGAATAAATTACATCTGATATTTTTCTTATTTTGTACTGATATCTAAAATCCTACAATTACAAGAAGGGGCACTTTCTTTCTGCGACTCTGTTGATTAATTTCAATTTTATTTATATAGCGACAATTCAGGATACATGTAATCTCAAGGCACTTTTCAAAGTCAAATTCAATCAGATTATACAGATTGGATCAGAATATACAGATTGGTCAAAAAATGTCCTATCTAAGGAAACCCAGTAGATTGCATCAAGTCTTGACAAGCAGCATTCACTCCTCCTGAAAGAGCGTAGAGCCACAGGGAGAGTTGTCTGCATTGTCCATGGCTTTGCAGCAATCCCTCAAACTGAGCAGGCATGAAGTGACACTGGAAAGAAAAACTCCACTTAAACAGGAAGGAAAAACCTCCAGCAGAACCAGGCTCAGTATGAACGGCCATCTGCCTCGACCGACTGGGGGTTAGAGAAGACAAAGCAGAAACACAACAAGAGAGACAAAAAAGCACAGAAGCACACATTGATCCAGGAATCTTTTCTACATTATATGGTAATAGCGGGTGATCTGTCTTCCCTGGATGATGTCACAACTAACAGAATGCCAGACCAGGTGTTACTACTATGAAGAAAGAAATGACAGAGAAAGAAAAGGTAAAAGATGACGTAACAATCCGGATACTCAAATTGGAGAACAGTAGAAATCAGTAGAGTGAGAAAAATAGATCCCTGATGTCCTCCAGTAGCCTAAGCCTATAGCAGCATAACTACAGAGATAGCTCAGGGTAACATGAGCCACTCTAACTATAAGATTTGTCAAAAGGGAAAGTTTTGAGCCTAGTCTTAAAAATAGACAGGGTGTCTGCCTCACGGACCAAAACTGGGAGTTGGTTCCACAGGAGAGGAGCCTGATAGCTGAAGGATCTGCCTCCCATTCTACTTTTAGAGACTCTAGGAACCACCAGCAGATCTGCAGTCTGAGAGTGAAGTGCTCTGTTAGGAATATACGGGGTAATCAGAGCTCTGATATATGATGGAGATAGATTATTAAGGGCTTTATACGTTAGAAGAATAATTTTAAATTCTATTCTTGATTTAACAGGAAGCCAATGAAGGGAAGCTAAAATTGGAGAAATATGATCCCTCTTGTTGATTTTCATCAACTCTTAGTGCAGCATTCTCAATCAGCTGAAGGCTTCAAACTACATTTTGCAAGGTTTTAAAGGATGCCTCCATAATTTCCCCTAAATGTTAAAGATGTTTTGGCTTGCAACACATAATGTCATCTTGATTAAAGTGAAGCCTATGTGTTGACATGTTACCCTTCACTAAAAAAAAAAAAAACACTTTGTGCAGGGTCTACAGCAAAACTGCAATAAAAATGAAACCATAAAACTTTTATAGTACATTTAAAATGAACCCAGAGACCACATGTGACATTTGTAAACCAGCTAATCTTTTTACCAAATAATTGGGTTATTCACTTCTCTGATGTCTTAAAAGAGTGAACAAACTGCATCAAGAGACAATCAAAAAAATTTCATGCCGTTCTTTTAAATATTACATGTTGTAGACGGACCAAACTAAAAACTAATTGGAAACAACATCAGCGTAATAAAATGTTTGGGTTATGTGATGTTTTTAGTAAGGTTCGTGGATCTGGCAGTTTAGTATTGCCTCTAAGAAGTTTGGTGGGACACTTTCTACCTCAATGGCTGTAGTGTGATTACAGTTTATATAGCTTTAAGTGACGGATGTGAATATTTCCTACAAACTGCTTGTGGTCAGGTCATGGCACCAGTGTCAGCTCTGCCTCGTTAGAAGGCAGCTGTAGGCTGATAAATCAGTCAGTACAGGACCTTGGCAGCACATGGCGTTAGCTGCACTCAGTACACTCTCCCAGACTGCACTTGGGGTGACGTCCCACCATTCGCTCATGCCCATAACTCAATCGCGGCCAAACCAGCTCATTAGTGCAACAATACTCACCCTGGTTTGTGTGTGTATGTCCAGACAGGCATATGAGAGCGTAAAGGGTGAGATTTCACGTTGTTCTGGAAGAATTGTCATCACAAGCTCAGAATGCATTATATTGTTATAATATCTCCCTTATTCCAACTACCTGTAACATTTTCCGATTTGCTAATATTTTCCATGACATTTTCCCACATTCGCTCAATCACTCCCAACACATTATCCACGCCGTATCCAGTCTTTGCTTGCACAATAATTATTCACTGTACCAAGTATTCCAAATGAATGCCCCAATAACGTGCCTATTAACTTAAGAGCAGGTTTAAAGACAGGTTTATGAATGTGTGTTTGAGCAAGCAACACCTCAAAACTGTGAAGACCATAATGAAGAATGTTATTAGTTCAGAGAGCTCGTTGGCAGTGTAATAGCCTTCACATTGCCTGTCTGTAGTATTACTTAACATAGCATTTACAGATGTGGCTGTTACAGCTCCAACAGTGTGTGACAAAGTACTCACTGAAAGCCACATGGTTGAATAAATTAACCCAGTATTCACAGAAACAGCTTCTCGTCATATCAAACCAGCACAACTTGTCTAATTAATTCTCCTTGTAGCCAAAATGACTGAAACCAGGTGTTTAAAAAAGTCTGATGATGAAATAAGTACAACAATTACCAGAATGTATGTGTGTTTGCAGACATAGAGTAAATATGTACAGTGCATTGTATTCTTTCAAATCTTCCTTGTTACATACACATACTTCAACTTTTTTTTATGTTGCATCTTCTGTGAAAGACCAACACAAAGTAATGCATAACTGAAGTGGAAGGAAAATCATGCATGGTCTGTAAAAATCTGAAAAATGTGACACGCATTTGTATGCATTCCCCCAGAGCTGGTACTTTGTTGAGTAATCTTTTCAGGACAATTAAGGCTGGAAGTCTTTCAGCTTGTATCTCTACCAGGTTTGCACATCAAGAGGTAGAATATTGTCCTATTCTTATTTCCTAAATAATTCAAGATCATTAGATAGAGAACACTAGTGAACACCTTTTTTTTAAGGAGATTCCTGAGATTCTCAATTGGATTTAAATATGGATTTTGAATTGGCCTTTCCATTCTAGTTCTGTATGTATGTTTATGTTGTCATCCTGTTGGAACTTAAACCTGCACTCCAGTTTTAAGTCTTTTTCAGTCTCCAACAACATTGACCTGCTTCCCTGTCCCTGCTTTAGAAAAGCAGAAATCCTCCCACCACCATGTTCCACCATGGTGATGATGTGTTCAGTTGACTTGCAGTGTTAGTTTAAAGCCAACCGTAGTATATGCCGGCCAAATAATTGATATTTTGATGTCATTCGACTATAATACAGATGCACACCATGCTTTTCTGATTTTTATTTGTAAATAAAAGTTTAGAAGTTTGAAAAACCGAGAATTTGCTCAATTGTGTACTACTTTTTTGTTGGTCTGTCTCAAAAAATGTCAGTAAATAAGCTGTGGCAAATAACTTTGTGATCTGCACTATTCAGTGTAGTGCAGCAACATGATCTTGGAGTTTATTACTAGATCGTTTAAGTAATTTCAGCTCCTTGATGTGTCTTGAACAGTGGCGGCTTGTCAATAAGGGGTGCTCACGCGCCGCCCCCATCAAAATTGCAAGAAAAGAGTGTAGACACAGCAAACCTAAATTGCAAAGCAAAAAATTGTTGCATAAACTTTGATTCTACAGTACTTCCATTCAATTTTCTTTTTATTTGAAGTAATTTTTATGTGTATTTCATATTATTTTAATATGTGAGATGCTGGATAGATGTATGTATGCTTTGAAGTCAAACTCTTGTTGCTTAGATGTGCAGGTACAGACGTCATTCAAACTTACAGATGCAAACTGTCAACAGTGACAAGACAGGACTGGAGAGAATGGCGGTCATTAAAAATATGAATTTATTTATAAAATAATAATTTCATGATGCTGTATATGGGGGGAATCAGATTAAGGAATTTAGACCAGACTGACCTGACTTAAAACTCCAGCAGCAGGCATGTAACTGCGGACACCTGGTTTATGTGCACTACTTTTGCATCATTTCCTTTTTAGAATACGTTTTAAACATTTGTTTGTTTTTAAAGAGCTTCACAGCCATTAACCTGTTTCTTTTATCACCCTATGCATTTTTTTGTTTGTTTTATTTAGTTAAATAATGATTTCAAAGCACTTCCACAATCATTATTTAGGATGTGAAATGGGCTATACGACTAAATCGACTCATTGATTGTAGACTGATTTATTTCTAAGTACAGTTTATTATTGTGCTGGAAACCTCAACCTCTAGTGTGCCCTGCCCCCCATTTTTATCTCCAGCTGCCACTGGTCTTGAATATTTCCTTACTCTTCCCTGTATGTGGGAGGTAGAACAGTCAAGCTGTTCCCAGTCTTCTCCTATTAATCCGCTGCTATAAAGACCAAAGTGGAGGAGAGTCAAGTCATAACAAGGGTACAGTTCCCTTTGTCTGTCCTGTAAGGCCTTTATTGGTATGACTTTGACCAAACTGTAAATCTTACCCACCAGAGGAAAGTGGTGGAGTACTGCAGGGAAGAAAGTGAGCGGCGCTTGTTATGTTGCGTTTCTTGTTAGGCCACAGACATATTATAGTGTGAAGTAATAGTTCACAAGGGTACATTTTAATTAAATCCTTTCCTTCTGCTGCAGCTAAATAGCATTTTCAAAGATTATAAATGCGTCGGTGTATAAATCAATTCAGCTTTCTTTTTCTCACACACACTTTCAGGGCTGGACTCAATTATTTGGCCCAGTTGGGCGGATTTTGATTGTTGAACAAGCAAATGAGACATGACATGGAAAAACATATCCATTTTTATATGAACTTGTAACTCCTTTAAGTGTGAGCTTTGTCTGTCTTTTTAACTTGATGTATTTTAGGGAAATTTATACCTCTAGTTTTTTTTTTTCTTTTTTTGTTTGATCCCTCATGCTCAGCCTCTCCTTCGTTGTTATGTATTTTTTGGCATGAACAGAGCTGAACAGCAAATACTTTGCTCATGTAGTCACAAGACAAATAAAAGCCCACTAACAAAACAATAAAATTAAATCTCCTCATGGTTCAGCTTCAATTTGTTTCATTGATCTGGTGGGACACTTATTGTTGCTTACCACATTTACATGGATTTACAGCTGGTTTGAAGTGTTCCTTAAGACTAGCCATTGGAAGTGCATTGGAAGGAAATACTTAAGGGGGTAAAAAATAAAATAAAAAGTATGCTTAGCTAGCCCAAAAGTTAGTCACATGTTGGGCCACTTGATTTTAATCAATCATAAGCTTATTTAGATTTGTTCTGCTGCCTTTTAAACCAGCTAATTGTTTATCACCAAAAAAGACTGAAGCAAAATCAAGCCAACTGAAATCTGGTTAGGAACTCCTGTCACACGTTACTTAGAAGGATGCTGCTGCAGCAGCAGAAACCAAAATAGAAATCCAAAACAGAAGTCCATAAAACAGTGAGTGAACAGTAAGATGCATGTATCAGTACTCTTATTTTCAGAGATGGACTCTTAAATAAGGGAGAGATAAAGAAAATTGGACAGCTGTGGAAATATAGTCAGTAGCCTCAGCGGTCAGGTCACTTCAAGATTATCTAAAAATGTCTAAATATGGTTTAAAACTTGTACTGTTCTTTTAGGCCGAAAAATGGGGTCTCAGTTGTGTCTTTTAACCATCTACATTGTTGGAAAACTACAGCTTGCTGGAACTGCCGAAAGCGGTTACTGGGAAGAAAACAGATGACTCAGAAATTGTGGACATAAGAGAAGTGACATACTTAGATTGGACAAAATTAACTGATAAAAGACAATGGGTCAGTTATCTCGTAGACAGCCTGGTCATTTCTAGAGTCTGGAGAGACAATTTCCACCAATGCCATATGAGTAACACTGATGTCATATTGGTACACTCCTTTGCATGGGAGTGTACATTTTCGGTTTAATGAAATGCTGATGTTACCTTTGTTCGAGGCTCTTCCCCATTTTCCCTTTTTCCTGCATCGTGATCAGCATAAGAGCCCTCTGGTGAGCTGTACCATGTCTCTGGCTTGTTTAAATTAAATGTGTTAAAGTATAGGTTCTGTTTCAAGAGTAAGTCATCAAAAAAAGAAGACCACTACTCCAGAATAAATTGGTCGGGAGGACCACCAAGCAAGGGTGGTAATTAGTAACAAGATCTTGATTTGAGATACAACCTAGTTACTTCTTATTTTTCGTCCATTTTTGTGCAATGCATCAGGACCAATAGTGACACAGCAGGCTGTATGTACCAACCACTCACTTGCTTTTTCTAAGACTTGTGACAGATTGAAGGGTATACATATATATTTTTTTTTATAGCCAGAAAGGCAAAAAGCCTTAAAACAATTAAACATAAATAAATCACAATCAGTCTTCCCATATCTTTCTAAGTGGATAGGCAATTTTAAAGCAAACGTTTTTTGACACAAGACACCTACTAAAACAGGAAGGTACTACCATGGATAATGACATAGAACAGATTTATAAAAATTAGCATGGTTTCTGTTACGGGGGAGAACCACAGTTTTGTTGTAACTTTGTGTACAACATGGTATTTAATTCTATTCTCTTCTGACAAAAAGAGCTTATCAACAGAAATACTATGGATGTGTGAAAAAGAGGAAGGAAAAACCCAAAGCTCAGGCATAGAAAGAACAAAGTTCATGCCCAGTCTAGGGCAGTTAGCTTGGAGAGGGAGTCAACAGACTGCCGTTGTGACCATTGTTGTTGCTTGTGAGCTTATCAGGTAGTAGGGCTTATCAGCTTTATCCGATAATCAAATGCTTTCTTTTACCTATAATTAGCTGTGGCAGCTGTACTTCTCTCTGTCTGAGCCAAATGACCCACAAAAGGAGAGAACATATGTCTGTTGTATCCATCTGAGTGTGTGTGGACTACATTTCCCTTGAGATCCTCCTCCTTTGTGGATAAATGGTCATATATTTATTGTCTTTATAAACTAAAATTTGACCTTTCTGGTCGTACCTGCCTGGTGTTAAAACAGTTTAAACAGCCATGCCAACAGTTGACTGAGACACTTTGTTGGAAATATTCAATCTGGTCTTTACCACAACTTCTGTGTCTGACAAGGGAACAGTGAACCCCAGACTCAGCTGGGATGATGCTCTAGTCACTGCTCGGGACTCCTTGGAAAGTGCTGTTAGGAAGTTCAGAAAGCAATGGAAGTGGGCCAGCATCCTGAGAGAGCTGAAAGAGAAACCTAAAGCCTGAATCGAATGTTTCTATTTCCTGTTTCTCACTTCAGTATTGTGATCTCCTCTCCTCTCTTTTTTGCTGACTTATAGATGATGGATCTAAACCATGTTGCCCCCCCCCACACACACACACACACACATATATATATATATATATATATATATATATATATATATATATATATATATATATATATATATATATATACACACCTTTAAAAAGTATTAATCTTTTACTTCCTTTTGTTTTTGTTTCCAATGAGCAGAGTGGCTGATGAATGGGCCGATGCTGGGAGTGGGCCAGGCAGAACAAAAATTGTGGTTTTCTGTTCGCATGAAGTGGAGCTGGTCCACATTCTGGTGGGTAAAAATAATGAAAGGCTGACCGGGACAGAGTGCGGTGAAGATGCAGAGGTGAGGGAAGGGAAGGAAGTAGGAAAATAGACCAGAAGTATTCAAAGAAAGAGACCCGAGGTGATAAAAGAGCCAGACATTTGCTGTGACGTGATAGCAGAAAATACTGAATGAACTACAAGCAACTGGAGGGTTTATCTTATTTGCACTACATTAAACTTAATACCTTAAAATCAATCAAAGCACAAAATGAATGCCCAGCTCATGGCATCTATCCATCCATCCTTTGTCTATACACGTTCATCTGTGCAGGGGAGCTGGTACCCTTGACATACTGGTGGCCCAGTTTGTGCAGGCCCTAGTTCATAGTAATATTCCCTTATATGAAGAAAACACAACATAAAGTGTAGGTGATTAAAACAGTGATGGAGACCAAAATCCCAAAATTGGAAGACCATAACAGAAGTAGCCATGCTGACACAAAGTTCACAAAGATGCAATAGAAATCTGAAAAGGAAGCAAAGTCAAAGTGTTGCTTAAATACTTAAAGGAGCATAAAAAACAAACATAAAAACGTAGAAACTTCAAATATGTATAAGAGAAGCAAATTAAACAAAAGTGATTTATCAAGAATAAACAAAACAACTCCAAAATTTCACAATAGCCCCAGAAGACAGACAGTCATCAAGTCCAGACCTGTATATATATATATATATATATATATATATATATATATATATATATATATATATATATATATATATATATATACGGCTGGGAAAGTTAACGCGTTAATTTCGCGTTAACTCATTAGACTATTAACGGCGATATTTTCTTTAACGCGCGTTAACGCATGTTGCTCACATGCTTTTATTTTGTGAAGGTCTGTTGCTGCGGTGTAGGGGTTTGAATCAGAACAGTAGGTGGCGATAATGCGCCAATAACCTCGCTGTCAGCCAAACCTCGGATTCAGAGTAAGAAAGGTGCTGGCCGGAAAAAAACAAAGCCGACATGCGGAAGGCGGTGTTTCCCGCAGGAATTTGCTTAGGCGAGGCGGTGAGTTGGTGAACGGAACAAGTTTTGTGCGGAGCAGAGCGGGGGGGTCTGCATCGACGCCGTCGGTGAAGTCGCTTGTCGTTTCAAAGTATCCATGTGTTTTTCCCTGTTTTTCCCTGCCATTCACTATATGCACACGAGAAAGCAACAACAAAAAACCGCGTGTCAACGTCAAATAAACGCAAGCAACGCAAGCATATCGAGTTAGCAAGCATTTCAGTTTAAAGTTCTTCCAGCATGGAATATGACAGAAACAAGTTAGTTGTAACCACTGCCAAGTTAAACTTTGGTATTGAACATAAAATGGTAATGCTGCTCCCTGCGGTTACCTCAGAAATTGCCTGTTTTTGGTAGATTTTTTCCCCATAAAGAGAATTCCCTGTCAGTGGCAATAAGCTTTAATTTATTATTATTGCTATTTTTTGTTTTACATGTTTAAGTTGAGCTTTACACTAAATATGTGTTACTGATAAGTGCTACAAATGTTACAACACTTTTGTTCATATGGCAGCAGAACATTAAAATAAAAGTGCTCTTTACACTACTTTTGAATTCATTCTTGGAGTTTGTAAATACAATGCGATTAATCGCGATTAATCAGGGCGATTAATCGCGATTAAATATTTTAATCGTTGCCCAGCCCTAATATATATATATATATATATATATATATATATATATATATATATATATATATATATATATATATATATATATATATATATACAGGAAGGGAAGCAAAACATCTTTAGAATAGAAGTCCGATTGCCTTGTGCACATGTATCCCCTTTGCTATGGCACCCCTACAAGGTTCTGGTGCCACCAAGTACCTTCAGAAGTCACATAATTATTAAACTTAAGTCCACCTGTGTGCAATGTAAAGGTGCGTTCACATCGAACGTGAACAAGGCGAAAGCAGTAAGTGATTTGCATGTTATTCCTATGTAAAGGCACGATCACGAGCAAATTCACGGTGGGTGATGCAATCAGTGTTTTTCGAACCATGGGAATGGTGTAAATTGGGCGAATAGAGCAGAGCGGAACTGCGCACAGTGTGCTGGACATGCGACTAGAGCAAAGTGAATTTTAAACACACCTGAGTCAAATAATTAGGTCATTAGCAGGACTCTGCTTGACCTTGACTGTATTCTAAGGAGGTAATTCAGTCATTTGATAGAGGAGTTTTGGAACAAGGACACATCTAAAGGTTCCAAGACGATACCTGTCCTAGAACAACTCTAGTCCTTTTGGGCCGGTCCTCTACAAACCTTCTTGTTGTGTCCCTGTTCATATGCACCTGAATCCAATGAGAACTAAAGTTTGTGACCCTTGCCCTAGAATAAGCTTACCCAGGAAGGCTCAGATAGTTGGAACATACTGTACTTTAGACGTGTGGTGTGTATTATGTTATGTTAGGATAAAACACTTTGTATTTAACATGACAGAGATGTAAACATAGACCTACGACGAAGGGTCAGATAATGAAGTGCACCTGCAGTGTCCAGTTTAGGTGTAACACATTGAACTGAACCTCATTCTGCCCCCATGGTCAGGTCCCTCTGATCCTTTGCATCCCCATTCATCCTGCAGGGCTGGGCAACAATCTGAATTGTTTCCATTCATTTTACTTAAATGTACAAAAACAATTGAAGGGCATGTTCTTAGGGGGTTCTGAAGACGCCCTAAAGTTTTCATGCTGGAACCCGCTGTTTGATCTCAGCTGGGCTCTAAATCAGAGCAACCACCAAGTTGGGTCCCTAGCTGTTAAAGGAACAAACAGTGCTGACACTGTTGCAACAGAGGCCACTGGATCCAAGAGCGAGTTCCAGAATGGTATGAGCAGGAAATCCTTGTCAGATATTGTTTCAGGACGATGGGAAAGTAATTTTCTTTGTTCTCACCGAGAATCTTTTCTTCTTTTCATCGGTTTTAAGGAGTGATCGCAGAGTCCAGTGTTTACAAACTGCTGTTATGTCTCTGGTTTATAATGTGCAGATGTCATAGCCGAGGAGAGCATCGTGGCCTAGCTTCAGAACCAGTTATGGTGCAGATCTTTGACTCTCTCACAAATACCTGCAGCCATTGGGAAGGCATTAAGAAGCAATGTGTTCATTCTTTCCGAACAGGGATGATGCACTCGTCTGGTATGGGCTGTTGCATTTGGTGGGCGGCCTCAGCCAAACCCTTTTAGAGGGGAGAAAGAGACACTTCTGCTACTTGTTAGCATACATATGTGGCTTCAGCGGACATAGGCTAAAGTTTAGAGGCTGCAAAGCGGGCAAATTAATGTTGAAAAATTGACAGGCAGCAGCCACTTACAGATGCTATGCAGCAAAGGTCCGGCAAGCCAAGTACCCTGGCCCCTGCTGCCATATGTTCGACCTTCATGCCACACATTAATAAGGACAGATATCAGTGGTTTCGAAGTGTCTCACCCAGTGAGCCTGGCTCCGGCCGGCGTTCCTGCGTTTGTGTACATGTGCTCCGACTGACGGTGGTGAACTCCTTAATTCAATTTCATTCTCCGGCTCAACACATGGGAAAAGACAGCTACTTTACCCACAAATATTTGTCTGTCTCCACTAACTGTCTTGTTTTGAGGAGGACGGTTTTCATTTTAAATTTGTTTTACTTCTCTCACGTTGTCCAACACAAACATCGCCGTCCGCTGCTCTTTGTCATCTTCTCACCTTCTCGCGTGTCTTTATTTGTGCTCAAACACGCGGAACTCCTCAGAGCCGCACGCAGACGGACGGTTCGCAGATGTCACCCCGCTTTCATTAAACACACTGACACATTAGACTCCTCTGCTGTGTGTGTGTGTGTGAGAGAGAGAGAGAGAGAGAGAGAGTGTGTGACCACACAACCAGTTCAGTGGGAAAAGCTGATCAAAACCAGATGCCTCTGCATCCACACAGGCATACTATCTCATTCTGTCTTTCCCGCTCTCACGTATGGAAACTCCTTCTCCCACACATCTGTAATAATGTACATCAATGCTTATTTCCATTTCTGTTCCTCCTGAGAGCACTTTGGTGAACTCCGGCTTGGGTTTTTCTATCATTCCCAGCTTTGAAAGTTGCAAATGTTTCGTCTGTCAGAAATTTCACTTTGATAGCGTGAGATTTCCTCAAGCACCTGCGATGAACATTTCAGGCTCTGTAAATCAGCGTGTGTGCTTTGTGCTGTGAACATAACTTTTTCTTCTTGCAGATGCGTCTTGTCTTGTGGTGTGCAGCAGTGGAAAGTGTTTAAAACTGCCTGCTGGGAACTAGTTAGCCATAGACAATAATTACATTGCAGACGGCATACTAAAATCCCCGAGAACTCTTGTAAAAACTGAATTAAAGCAACTGCTTTCTGCCTCTGAAGATAACAAGAACAGTTTGGGGAGAAAAATAATAAAAAAAAAAAAAAAACACTCGCTGCACCCGAGATGTTTCAAACTAGAGACTCCATTTTTATGTGCAAAGAACTTGGTTTTATCTTTTATTATGAAGAGACTCCATTCCCCTGAAAACAGAGTGCTACCTTGCTTGTGTTTCTTTAAATAGATCGCAATTGTTGGAAAATTTTAGAAAAGCAAAAATGGACCCGGGCAACAGGGCAAAAGCTGTGAATAGTGTAGCTACAAAACAACAACCAAAACAAGCAACTACACCACCAACCGCACAGATTTTAGGCTTTGATTTCCGATTTTTCCACCTGCATGGCTTGCCAGCATTCATACTCTCCTTGGTGGAAATTGTTATTAGGGCCCTCTTTGTAGGGCTCAGTTTTATAACAGCTGTCTGAGGCCCTAAGCACTTGCATTTGCAAACGGACAGTTAAAACCAGATATTTACATACTCTGTATAAAACACACACACACAACCTTTTATTCCTCACTGCCTGGCAATAAATCTGACTAAAGTTTTCTGTTTTAGGTCAGTTATGATTACTAACATTTAGATTTGCTAAAGGCCAGAATAATAAGGGAAATATTTCTTTTACAATTTTTAAAAGTCTTTTTTCAAAATCAGTTTAATTGCATTTAATTAAAACATGGTAAAGCTGCTTCGTGGGGCCTGGGCTTCATGGCTCTGTCGTGGCCCCGCTGGGGGGAGAGGTGCACCTGCGCCTTAGGTTTCTGGACCCATGGCGTAACTGGCTGCTAGCGGAGCCCGTGGACTTGTCACTGCAGCCCTTGGAGGCTTCGCCACTGTAGCTGCTGAGGGGTTTCCTGGGCTCTCCTCTGCTCTTCCATAGGATGGAGGAGGCGACTATCCCTGCGCTGGTCATTCTTGGGCTCCTTTGCTCTGGAGGCCCTTTCAGGCATCTGGAGTTCTGGTTTCCTCATTGTCTGCCTCAGCGCTCTGGGGGACGGGTCATTGGCTCCTCACAACCACTATTGAGCATTTTTTCTTGCGGATAAAGCTTACCTATACAAGTGCACTCTCGCAAACACCCACAGGTGCTTGGATCCAGGTGCTGACAGATTCACTTCTGTACAGATAAACCCTAATCCCTACTTTTTCAGTAGTTTTTTCTGTTCTTCTTATATTTCTCTCTGCAGGTGTAGAAGCAGACTCCAATGATGTTATCTTGTACTTTCTTTTTCCTCTACTCTATTTTTGTCTCCTTTTCTCCCTTTTAACATTTCACCTTTTTCTCATTATTTTCTTTCTCTTTTACCTTTTCATTTCTGTGTCCATTGAACTTGAAATAGCTCCAAAATAATATCTAATAAAGTGTATTTGCATATATATCAAGCGGAGCACTTTGGCAAAAGCAGTAAGGCTCCATTTGTGAAAGTAAAATCTGTTGGGCTCTATTTAGCAATAAGACAGCAATTTTTAATGCTACACTGCCAGACAGGTAAAAAGAAGCACATGAACTGTCTTTTTCAATTGTATGACTTGGGCCTATTTGTTTTGGGTGTTTTCCCAATAGCTTCACAGAACAGCTTACTGGAATTTTGGCCCATTCTTCCTAGACACAAGTTCTGTTCTTCCATTTTCAATGGAACTGGGACCAGGACTTTGAAATGACCTCCCCAAACAATTGACTTAGTTCGTATTAACCTTTCAGAACTGATTCTTAAGTATACTTAGGGCCATTGTACATTTGGAAGACCTATTTCTGGCCAAATTTTAACATCCTGGCTTTTGTCTTATAATGTTGCTTGAATATTTCCACACAATGTTCTTTCCTCATGATGATACTTATTTTGTGAAGTGCACCAGTCCCTCCTACAGCTAAACATCCCACATCATGACGCTGCCACCCCTGTAATTCAAAGTGAAGATGGTTTTCCCAAATGTAACAATGGTGATTGTGTCCAAACATTTCAAACTTTAATCTATATGAGATTAGTTCGGATGAGACGATTCCTGTAACGTGGCCAGCCAGATTGATCATGTGTAGCACTCTTTGTTGTGCACATTATCAATCTGGGACTGCTACTATCGAATCCTTTGGGGAAAAGAGCAGAACTCTCCAGGCTGATTGGGCAAAGCGACACCTTGTCCCCACCTACCAAAAGTTGGTTTGAGCCAATCACGATGTCACATTAAAATGTAAGCAGCAGACGTCATGAGAAACCACAAAAAGGTAAGCTAGTCAAGGCACTTCTTGCTGTTTTTGAAACATGAAATTGTGGATTCTGACAAAACAGATGTGATGCGTGTGTCCTGCTGCGCTGCCTTGTTTATGTTGGTTCGGCAGCTCTTGCTTTCGTCAGACTGCATCCCAAGCAGTGTGATTTTAAAGAGAATCTGCACATCCATGATTCAACAGCTTGTAAAACTCCCTTAAGCAGCAATACCTGTGACCTGCTTGACTTTATTTATATTTTGGAGGAACTTTCACCCACCTTTCCTTAAAATATCCCTTTACTGCTTCCGTTATCCAGTTTGTGTCAAGCTTTAACTGTTGCACAGATAGGCTGACATTAGAGTTTAGATTGTGTTGGTATACAGAGGAGTTCCCAGATCTGGTGATTGCAAAATGAGTACAAATCATCACCCATCTACTATTGTGCCTGGCAACTGGTATGAAATGTTTGTGCTGATATGCTGTTTTTGGTTTTCTCCAAACATGGTGGTGTACATTTAGCCAATATGTCTCTACTCCCAATGTCACCCCTGATCCCTTATTGCACTGCTGAACCATAAGAAGCAGGCTTTCTGATCAGTTGACAAAGAGGAACTATAAAGGTTCCAGAGATGACTCAATCTGGAAATAGGAAAGGTGGAGATAGCTGAAGCAGGAAGCTGGAGGAGTGCCTCCAACAGCACATTGCTAGAGAAGTGTGAAGAGGCCTAAAGACCATCTCAGCCCACAGTATGAACAGGAGGAGGGAGCTTGACTCTGCAGACAGGAACTGGGCAAATGAACAAAATCTGTTCTTTAACAGATTTGACTATGCACCTGCCTCCTCTTCTCCCTCACCACAAAACACTGACCTGCTGTTGCACACAATCTCCTCCTCCTGTGTCCTGACATCTTGTGCCTTTCCCTACCCCTTTCTTTATCAGGTGGCTTCTTCTTTCGCCACCCCTGCTCTCCTCATCAATTCTAAGGCACGTGTCAAAGATCAGGGCTCATAAGGCAGCTGGCCTTGATGGCATCAGCCCCAGATTGCTCAGGGACTGTTTGGATCAACTTGATGATGTGCTGCAGTACATCTTTATCTTGAGCCTCAGTCTGGAGAGGGTACTTGCCCCGTAGAAGATCTGTGTGGTTTCAGGTCCTAAAGTTGCGCATCTGAGGTGGCCAAACCACTTCAGGACAGTTGCCTTCACCTCTTGGTCCCTGACAAACTTTGAACTTGACCCCCTTCAGCTCACATATTGTCCAAGGATGGCTGTGGAGAGCTCCATCATCTTAATGTCATTTATATGCTTCCACTGGTGTTTTCATCCTGGAACCTTCCTGGGAGCATTGTGAGAGTATTGTTTTCGGATTTTTCCAGTGCTTTCAACACTGTCTAGCCTTCACTGCTGAGGGGGAAGCGACAGGAGGTGGGAGTGGCAGTTCTCTTGCTGCATGGACCACCGACTGCCTCAGACCACATTATGTGAGGCTTTGCAACTGTGTGTCGGACGTGGTAGTCGGCAACACAGGGGTTCCTCGGGGAAGTATCCTCTCGCCTTTCCTCTTCATCCTCTACACTTCGGTCTTCAGATACAGCACTGACAGTTCTCCCCTCCAAAATTTGTCCGACGACACGGCCATTGTGGACTGTGTCTCTGAGGGGAGTGATCTGGAGTACAAAGACGTCATCACAGACTCTGTTGTCTTTTGCTCACGGAACAATCTGTGCATTAACGCCAACAAGACTAAGGACGTGGTGAGTGACTTCCACAGGATCGTCACTACCACCTCACCGATAAACATCCAGGGCTTGGACATTAAGATTGTGGAACATGAGTACTTGTTCACCTCAACAATAATCTGGATGGGTCCACACACACACCAATGACCTGTACAAAAAGGACCAGAATTGTCTCTACTCCTTGAGGAGACTCAGGTCCTGTAATGTATGCCTCCATGATTCTATCAGCAATAAAGCTCTAAAATATAAACCTGTCAATATACAATACTGTTTAAGCATGTTTGTTTCACGTCATGTATAGCTCTTTTTACCAAGTAATATTTTGTTTATACTTGCTGTAACTTTTTTTTTTCCTTGACTTGAGTAGATATACACGTATTGGTTTACCAGTAGGAACTTTGTCAGATAAATAATTTTACCTTTGGCTAAACCTTAGGAATTTAGCATTGGATTACATTTTAAACTCTAACTTTAAAGTTAATGATGGATCACTTTAGGGCGTGGATGACCTGCACGAATTATTTCAATATGCGAACATACATAAGAGTTGCGAGAAAAAAAAGCCCCAAACCCCATCCTGAGCTATTAAATCTCATCACAATTTTCAACTGCATCATTACCGATCTGTGAGCCGACTCTGAATAATCTGCAGTTAATGAATGGATGGTCATGAACAGTTTTGTTTTTTTCAAAGTGATTTCCCAAACACTTAGCCTAAACTGTTGAGGATGATGATGGCATCGCGGTTTGCTTATTCATGCAGAAGTCTTCCTCTGTGTAACCCAGACATCCTGGACTGATATTAGGTGAGGTGTTCCTTGGTTTGCCCTTTTCAGGTCAACAATGCTGATTACAGTTTACATAATTGTCTGAACAACTGAGTTGAAGTCAAAGTGTCTTCAATACATTTAAAAAAAAAATCTAGTGGCTTGCACAAGTATTTATACCTTTTCACTTTTTAAAATTTTGTAACAATAATATTGGGATTTTGTTTGACATACATGCACACAGTGCTGCACAATGTAAAAGGGGAAGAAATATTATACATTCCAACAATCTGAAAAGTGTGGTGGAGACATGAGCTCCCTTTACTTTTGCACTAATCTCAATCTATGCCTGCCCATATTCATTTCTAAAGATCAATAAAAAAAACAAAAAAAAATATATATTTTCCACTGTGAGTTTCCGGCTCACCCTCCTCTCCTGTAGGTGAATCATTAATGTAATATTTTTTTTAATGATGCACCTGGTTGGTGTCCAAACAGCAGCTGTAGATATCTCTGGCATCCTCAGTTTTCTACCCTGGATCTGTTTGGGCACAGCATGTTTGTGAAAGCAACTGTCTCAACATTCAGGGAGAGGGTTTGGTCCTTAAAGCCGCCATTTACTACCAATACTTTATTCATTTGTTTGGTTAGTTTAGTTTATATTTCAAACATATAAAAAAGAGCAACTATGTGTCCATACAAAAGAAAAAAAAAGAAAACCACATTAAGTGCTACAGACATAACAAAACACAGCAATACTGGAACCTTGCAAGTGCAATACTTATTTTTATTTCCCATCCCTTTTTTTATTTCCCATCCCTTTTTAACTACTCTTCAGTCAGTAACTACAAATATCCCAACTACATATGACACATTTAGAAATATATACCATATATGCATTTCCCAAATATCCAAATAAACAAATAATCACAAGATTAGACACACATACATACATATCCTTGTAAATATAAATCTTTAAACCTATCCCCATAAGTAATTATATACAATACATACCATATACTAAGTTAGAGACAATATAACTATCAACCCTATTCCATTTATAAATGCATCCCTCATCCTCCTCCGTTGAAATGTAATTCAGGTAACAGCTAAAAAAGGTTTCTAATACCAGCAATTCAATTTGAGAAAACTGTCTCCTGGCATTATGTTATAATATTATTGAGACAAAGCAGTGGTATAACATTCAAATAAACGCTATTCACTTAACCATACTGCACGAGGCATCAAATGATTTTCTGTTTTTACTGATCTACTATTCCTGCCATTGATGTGATCCAGTTTGCTTGTTCTGAATGAAACCACCTGACTCCTTAAAGACAGAAAAATGTGTTTGTGGTGCAAAGTGTTGACTTGTTTGTGTGACGCTCCAGCTCAGCTGTGAAGCCACATTCCGGGGAGCAGCCTGGTTTTATTTTGGACGTTTATAAGCAACCTGATTGAGAACAGAAAGTGGACGGATGAAGGACATTGTGTCCTGCCATGCATGTTGCATTTGTCACAGTGTTATTTCATGCTTCTGGCTGTAATAATCTCGAGAAGGTCTTTGATGTCCCGATCCTGTATTTTCATGGACTGTTATGGCTGAGCTGCGGAAGCCACTCTGTGGGCAATGTCTCCGGGTAAACACAGTGAATCACAAACACACATTTCACAGGGAAATAAAATACTTAAATATGTTTCAAAACCAGTTTGGGGATAACTCATTTTGGTGTGACTTGGAAGAGATAAGGAACGCTAAGTTTTATCTGTTTTCAGTTTCACCCAGGAAGTCAAGAATTTGTCACCTGTTTGTTTTTGGCACATCTGTGAGTAAACGTTGTAAATCTTAAACATCTTTAAAAAGGGCATGGTTTGATTTAATTTCATCTGATTATGTAGCCGTTTCATGAACCAGTAGCCATTGGCTTACTCTTATTAGCCTCCAATCTTTTTCCCCAAGAATTTCCTGTGTTAAACTTAGCAAATGGTAAATTTGAAAAATTGAGTTTGACCATTAAGAAATTTCCCAGCAGAGAAATTTCTTACCTGCAAATCAAGTTTGGCTTCCAATTCCTAACAGTGATTCTGCTCATACTTGACTGGTCAACCACAGACATTGCAAAACTGTGCTGTGGGGAAAAACTCAAAACAGCAAAACAGATTTTGGTTTCATCTGAGTTGAGTCATCTGGAAGTGGAATTAAAGGGGAATTTATTTGTTTTCCATAAAGTTCACATTTTAATACCATCTATTATGCAAATACAAGTATTTTCCTTAAAATTTTCACTGAACTAAACTGGGTGTCTCTGTTTAGTTATCTAAAGAAGATAACTTGAAAAATATAAAGTTAAATTATATCCTTTATTAAGGAAAAAACTTATCTAAATCTTCCTTGCACAATGTAAAAAAGTGATCCATATACCTAATTACTAATAGCTGACTGTGCCACTCTTGACAGCAACAGCTGGCATCAAGTGTTTTAATCACTGACAATGAGTCTTTTGCATCCCTGTAGAGAAATATTGCCCCACATTTCTTTGCAGAATTGTTTTAATTCAGCCATATTGGGAGGTTTCAAGCAAGAATGACCTTTTTAAGGTAATACCACAACATCTCAATCAGGTTTAAGTTCACACTTTGACTTGGTTACTGCACAAAACGATGGCTGGACATTGTCCTTCAGAATTCTCTGAAAGAGGCCTGAATTCATGTAGTCCACCTTTAAATGATCCTGGCCCTGAAGCAGCAAAGCAGCCTGAGACCATCACACACCCCTACAATGTTTGATTATTCTTTCACTGAAATGCTGTTTAATGCAACAACAAGCATACCAAGTTCCATTTTTTTCTGTCCCAAGGTGAGTTTCCTAAAATTGTCAGTGATCATTGAGATGTTATGCATCAAAAGCAAGAGGTTTTGGTTGGGAACTCTCCCATGGATGCCATTTTCCCCAGTTGTTTTTCTGTATCATTAGTACTGAACTTACCCAGATGCAAGTGAGGTCTGCTGTGCTTTGGATTGTTGTTCTGGGTTCTTTTGTGACCTCTTGGTTGACTCATCGTTGTGGTCTAGGATTAATTTTGGAATGCTGGATATTCCTCGGAAGGTTTTCTCACTGCTCCGTGTTTTCTCCATTTGTGGATTTAGACCCGCAAAGCCTTAAAAATATCCTTTGCCTGTCCATAGTCATATATGTCACTGGCTTTGTTTCTCATTTATTCTTAAATTACTTTCCAAATATTTTTCTGATTCATTCAAGATTGTTTATCCTGCATCAAGCTATCAGACAGACTCTATTTAAGTCATATCCAAATTCTATTGGTCTTATATCTTCATATTTTTTATATTCGGGTGGTTGATTTTCTCACTTTATAGCGGAATGAGGTATTTACACTGGTTATCTTTGACACTAAAATTAGTTTGATGATCTTTTTAATGGGACTGTAAATACACTTGAGTAAACAGAACATACGGCTTTATTTCTCACCAAAATAGTAGAGTGGAATGTGGCAGGAAAGAGTTTCTGGACATAAAATTATTTTCCACTTTGATATTTCCCAAAACAATATTGACTGATCTCTAGAATTAATTCACAGGTATTAGACAATAAAAGGAAGCACAGCACCAATTTGCAATCACAAAATGTACCTTCATGTACATTTTATAAAAATTGAGCAGTATTCATAAGCAGCGGCCTCATTCTAGATGAAACGACCTTTGCATGACCCGACGTCTGCCTGCAAGCAGCCCCATCTCTCACCCCCAAACCTAATTCCACCCAGCTGAATGTTGTCACTGGGAATCACAGCTAAAAATAACTCCAGAGAAATAAATCGGTGTTGTGATTGAATCAAGATGAGTGTGGATGTTTGGGGACGTCTTCAGCTGTCCACTTTTAATCAATGAAATCACAACAAGCCGCAGTGCGAGGAACGGCTCCAGAGTAAACTTTCCGACCCTCGTCTAACGTTATTTTCCATCCCCCAGTCTCATTTGATCAGAATAATCTCAGCCCCTTTTAACATGTTTCCTGTTTAGTTATCTGGCCTGCCTCGTTGACCACCACAATTACTCTAAGTATGTTGTTGAAAATGTATTGGAAAAGCTTTGGGAGGGAAAGATGATAGCATGACAGAGAAGCATAAATGGACGGTTCTTTTGTTGCCTGGGACAATACAAAAAATGCCTGGAAAAATATTGTTTATCCTCAAGTACCATTTTTTTTCCCCCTCGTTTTCAAAAGGTGTTAAACTTTGGATTTCCTGGTAGTAGAAATGTTTGGGAAGCGGGCTTGGAGTAGAGGCTGTTTTTCCATTCAGCTATCACACCTGATTTATGTGAGATTTTCCTGGAAGGTTTTGCCACTGCTGCCGTCTTAGTCTGTCTACGCAGCAAGGCTGGACTCCAGGGTGGCCTGGCCCCCTCAATCATACGCCGAACAAACACCGCGGAGCGATCAGCTGTGGGAACACATTTCTTAATGATGGCATGCTAACAGGAAATGGTTATGATTAAATAATAATAATACATTTGCAAAATACTGCAGCTAGAATGTTGGTGATCAAGTTAAGAGTTGATTGCTGCCTGCACTGTGGTCATTAAGGTAGGGTCTGGGTCTTTGTAAAGCCTTTTATGCCAATAATCTCATCGTTCAGGTATGCCGGAGATATTTGTGAGATGATCCCAAAAAAGGAAATTTAATAGCCTGTGGTCAGTCTACAGGCAGCAGACGAGTTCAGATTTTTCTTTGTTCTGTTGGTCCTCACTTCGTCTTGTCCTATTATGATTTTGGGGTATTTCTGTCATGGGGTTATAATAAAAATTGATAATCCTAATTCCATTTTAATATTTATTTTTTTGTTTGATATTTATATGCTCTCTCTGCACATCGGTGCTCTTTCTTATCCTCATACTTGAGGGTTGAATAACATACCCGAGGCGCTTTTCTAATCATGTCTGCTGCTATGTTACCTTCACATGCAGGAGACTCTATGTAAAGGAGGTTTCTGGTCCATTCTGTGTGCTCCTTACTCATCAGGATTACCTGACCTTCAGTAAACACTCCTATTGATTAGCAGCTTGTTCATTTGTGTGGTGTCAGGCATTCAAGGTGAGCTGCCATGGGCTTTGGCCAGTCGTTCTGGATCATTTGCAAGTCTGGTCTAACTCTTCAACCTGAGACTTTGCCACTGTGATGAATGCTTGATCTTGTTTTTGGTGAATATATTGGTACAATCTTAGGACCTGCCTCTTCCATATTGTTCTTCAGATTTGTTCAGTCTAAGCTTAGAGTGAGTCTGCGATCATGTTTCTGGTGTACCCTTCAAACTTGAGAGTAGATTTTAGTTGGTACACTTGAGAATCTCCTAGGGTGGGTTCCATATCTTCTCTGCATTTCATCTTATATTTATTAGTCCTTATTTTCTTAACCCCAGACAACCACTCCTCCATTTTTTCCCAAAGCCTCGGTTTTATCCTGTCTCAATTACATTTTCACTCAGCCTTATCTTGGTCTTGGGTTGTGTTGGACTTGGGATTTCTTTTTGAGACCAGTCACGGCGACAGCTTCTTTTACTGCAGCTTAATATGAAACTCCTTCCTTTAGAGAGCAAGAGTGGTCCGAGGTATCAACAACAGCATCTTAGTCGATGACCTTAAAGTTCTAGGAGGACAAAGAGGTATAAATAAATGAATAAGAGCAGTATGATCCACGGTATCAAAAGCTGATGTCAAGTCCAATAAAACCAGCACAGAGTAGTGTCCAGATTCTGCTGCCATCAGTGTTTCACTGGTAATTTCTTAATAATGCTGACTCTGTAGAATTACATTTTCTAAACCTAGTTTGGAAAGTATCCAGAATGCCCTTTTCATTCAAATAGCAGTGTAGCTGTTCTGCTACGGCTTTTTTCAAGGAATTTTGATAAAAATTGCAGCTTGGAGATTGGCATGTAGCTTTCATGGACAAAAAGGATCCAAGTGTGGCTTTTTGAGCAGAGGGCATCTTTTTTAAAAAGACTAAGCACAGCCCCAGAAGAAAGGTTTCACAATAGGTCCAATGAAGTCAAATAACGTCATAAAAAACATGCTGGGAGGACATCAAGTGGGCTAGAAGACAGTCTCAGTCACCCCAGCAGAACTGCCTTACAGTGAAACTGGGGTAAAGAAGGACCATGATCTATCAGAGGTGATGATATAGGAGATATATTGGCCCTGGTGGTGTCAACTTGATCAACAAATAAATTTAAAAAAAGATTGCTGTTTGTATTTGAAAGAGCACTTGTAGATGGTAAAAGTGGTGAAAAAAAATTCTTGATTGTGTTGAACAAGAATTCAGGATTTTTCACTTTAATTTATTAACGTTTGCAAAATAATTTGTTAGAGCATCTTTAAACATCTCATTTAAGGAGCTGATGTTCTCCTTGAGATTGTGCGCTGCACAGTGCTTTGTTTGACTGCTGATATTTTTTTTCAATGATACCTTTACATTGTGAGTTAAAAGTTGCAAGTGCAAAATAAGTGCATCCACATTCATAGTTTTGAAATCCAAGGGTGCATGATCAAAAAGAGATTAACAAAAAGGCTTGCAGAGTGGGATCATTGATGTTCTTTCTATGAACCACCAAGATCAGCGGAAATCTCCCAGTAACAAGACATTGTCCAGCTTGAAGGTAGATGAAAGAAACTCAGTAAATTCAAATAAGAACAAACTGGCCACACCCGGGGGACGGTAAACAAAAACACAATTAAAAGTTTTTTAAAAGCCCACTTTGGTTATTTGCACCTCAAAAGCAGAGAAGGGGACTGGATTAAGGAATCTGCAGGTAAAACAGTCCTTAAACACAGCCCCTAAACCACCGCCCCACCGCGCTTCACGCGGGGTTACTGAACATTAAGCAGTTTCCTGGGTAGAAGAGTTCCATAAGTAGAGATGGCAGCTTGGAAGTGCTTACATCAGCTGAGAGTGGCACATGAATTAAATTCCGTAGGACGGAAGTAATACTACGACATGTAGAATTTGGATATGGAACATGATTACCTCCATCGACGCGAAGGGCTGATGGATGGGAGAACCTGTTCCGCGCGGGTAAGGTAGAAGGTGAACTTACATTACTGTGACTGAGTATCACGG
Organism: Fundulus heteroclitus; assembly: GCF_011125445.2. Classification (NCBI taxonomy): domain Eukaryota; kingdom Metazoa; phylum Chordata; class Actinopteri; order Cyprinodontiformes; family Fundulidae; genus Fundulus; species Fundulus heteroclitus. The sequence continues at coordinate 12,940,521 of NC_046370.1, forward strand.
GTAGAGGGTGGAAAAATCGTAAATCTCCGCACTTCCCACTGAGGAGTGTACGGTACCATCTTAAACGAACCTGGACGGCAGCTCTGGATCCCCTCATGGCCGTTTAGCCAGTAGGCAATCAGGTGAGCAGCGGAAAAATGGAGGTGGAAAACTCCCTCTGAAACTTTTACAGCTGTCACAGTAGTCCGTTGACTCTTTGATGGAAATTAGTGCACCTCGATCATAGAGATGGGAAGCCGATATGCCAACATTATACAAGTCCGTAAAAATAATAAATATTAAAAGTATTAAAATGCAGATGGGTCTTTGTGAAGGGTCTTTCTCCTCTCAGAAGGTGGACACCTGACTAAGAACAAGACTAACAGACACATTTTCTACTAGGATTACCCGATGTATAGCTCACATATCTTCCTTTAACTTTCATCAGTTTACCTGTTCCTGCTGAAGAAAACCATCCACACAGCAGGGTGGTCCCCAACAAAGGGGAACAGGCGTGCCAGTGGCAAGAACACAGTAAATCAGTAATGAAAGAACAAGATAATATAATGCAAAATTAATTTTAAAGCAACAGCGAATTAATTTATCAAAACACCTAAATAGAATTTAAAATATAAATAAAAAAACAGACTAAGCATTGCACAATTATTGATAATATTTGCCTCCTTATTGTTGTAACATACTGGACTTGTTGTCTTCTTTCAGCAATGGCTTTTTTATTACAGGCCTTCGATAAACACCATTATTTCTACCGATATTAAACTACACACAGGGGTATTGTGTGTACTAAGTTGAACATACCAAGTAGTTGGTTGAAGGATTTTATTTAAAGACATCAAATAGACTGAGAATGAATCGTCGCTTCAGTAATGCCATTTCCATCCATTCATTTATTGTCCCTACCTTTTAATCCTTTCAGTGTTGCGGAGGGGCTGGTGCATATCTCCAGCCGTCGTTTGATAAGAGGTTGGGCACTCCATGAGTAGGTCAGCAGTCCATCACAGGGTGGTTGATAAGATCTGAATAGGTGTGAGGGTGTACTACTAATACTTTTTAACACCCTCTTAGATTTGAACAATGCAACAAACCAGTGACAGATGGTGAGCGTATATCCTGACCTATCCCTCTTTATATAGCCTTGTATATTTCTATGCTATGACGTAGAGTTTGATCCTGACATCAGGAGGAAAGCCTTTAAAGTTATCTTGACAAGAATCAGATATTAGCTGTGATGTTTGCACTCACAATTATTTCGCCTCTGAGAAGGTAAATATATGAGTAACAACAGGGTCCATTGTTTCAGTGCTTAGGCACGGCTCACTTTTGGGTGTTTTCTATATTGGTTTCCCAAAAGCACTGGCCAACAAAGGAAGCGGTTACAGTGATTCAGAAGGTTAGTTCGAACCTTATAACAGTTTGGAATATAAAAAAAAATTAATTTAGATTTCCAGCCATCTGATTGGTGCGCAACAGCAGTGCATGCTGGGAAGCCACGCGTACTCCATTGTCCCGACAGATGAGTCGATTCCTGAACACCATGACCTCATTCCTTCCCTGAGAACAGATCGGAGCTGAAAGGCAGGCTGCTGAAACTTGCCTTACAAAAAAAAACAATGTGCCATAGTTACTTATGCCATCATAAATAAAACTGAAATTAACAGATATACTGGCTGCTTTTGCATTTGCCATTGTGTTATCTGGACGGTGTGAAGACTGACTGATGAGGCCTGTTCCTGGACGAAACACGGATCATTTTCCAAGCTTTTAAAGTTCATCAATTGTGCCAACGTGTTCGCCTGTCAGTTAAGAGTTCAAGCCAATGAGCAGCCGAAGAGCCCGACCTGGAGCTTCTCTGTGGCACAGCTGAGTGGAAAGCGAGGTGAGTGGTGTTTTCTGGCTGCAGAGCATAATTGCTTTCGGCCCCAGGGATTGGGTCACTGACCTGCTATGTCATCTCCCAGAGGATGAACCTGTTCAGGGGCTCCATGACGATCCGGGACAACCACAGCATGTGCTGCTCAGGGCACGTGTTGAGGTAGACAGCACCTTTCAGATAGACATATGATCAAGCCAGCTGGTGCAGCAGCTCTGTGTCAACAGCTCTTTGAATAGATCAAACTGCAGATTGCCATGATTGTAAATACTAATTTGTCTATCAGCACATTGAGTAATATATGACAGTCATTTCCAACTTTTGTTTTTGTAAATAGAGATACAGTTTTCATTCATCAGGGAAGTACAATTTATGTTTTTAATTTCTTTATTTTCTCAATCGGGTATGGAGTTTCACTAGGCCATAGCCATACTTTCATTCTATTGTTTGTCAGCTATGCCGTTGTAGATTAGCTGCCATGTTTGGAATCACCAATGACCCTGTTAGGCTCTCTGAGAATACGTATTCTGAGAATACGTTAGTATAGAGAGAAATTCAAGGTTGACACAATGATTATGGTTCTTGTGTTTCTCCAAACAACGCTGGGTATTGCGGCCCAACATAGCTGATTTAGGGTCAGTCGCACGGTGGCTCGCTCGGTTGCATGGCAGGCTCAATAAGAGGATGATGGCTGAAACAGTTCAACAAAAAGTCCAAATGGCTTAGGCAATCATCGTGACCAGAGTCAGAAGCTGATGAGAACCCGGTGAGGGGAGGGCAAGCACGGGGACACTGGAAGGCAGGCGGTGCACACAAGCACTGGGGATGAACTCATGCAAGACGAAGAGACGACTCGGCACTGACTGGCTGTGAGAGACAGGTATTTGTAGACAGGGTCCCAGGTGGAAACACTTGCAGGAAATTAATGGCAGCAGATGAAGGTGATCACCAGCTCGGTGGAGCAGAGCAGGAGGAGGAAAAACAGCCAGCCAGCCCAAAAACAACAGAACCGAAGCAGGTTGCATGACACGTTTCTGCATAATAACACAGGATAAGTCTGATTAATGGTGAGTGTTCAATGTTAAATTCTTACCAAAGATTGATTTATCATTCATGTGTCATTTTTCATCCACTTCACAAACTTGCATGACTTTGCCTTGGTATTTTGCATAAAATCTTAATAAGATATATTGACGTTTGTAGCTTTGAGATAAAAGAGTGTACAAAAGTTAAATAGGTGTGATTACTTTTGCAAGAGACTATTGAGAAGCTTAAAATGCAGGTTTGATGGTGAGTTTCCACTGCAGGCATGAAGGTGTTTTACCTAAATAAAGTTTTACAAACAGGTTTATTTGAGGCGTGGGGCCTTGACAGTTAAACAGTAAGTGTGAGCATCCTGCGAGCCACAGATAAAGGTTAAAATGTAAGCGTGTAAAAAAGGCATTTCTGTTTCAGGATCACTGCGACCCGAGTCTGGCCAACCCTCTCCGCCCCACCTGCCGAGCTGTTTTCAATAAACGATGGAGATGGAAAATCGTCGCGTTGTCCGAAGCAGCTCCGTTGTATCATAAACACGATTCCCGTTGACTCAAAGTTAACGACACGCAGCAGTAGTGGAAAATGCTGCCCTTGTTTTCCCGATCGAAATAGGAAATCAACCTGTGACCTCGAGCAGCGGAGGGAAGGAAAATAAAGATGAGCAGGAGACGAAGAACGCAAATAAACAAAGCCACAACTGTAGTAACAGTGACATGTGACCTCAGATGTTACAACATCACCACACAGAGCTGTTCTCAGCGTTTTAAAGGTGTTGTGGAAGCCTTTTTCAGCTCTTTTACAGGGTGGACTGATGAAAGCAGCTCAGACTTTTCGTTTCCATGTTAAGAATAGCATCAGCTCATAACACTTCGGGTGGATTTGTCTTCATTTGTCAACCTAATACGGTGTAATGGAGATAATTAGTGGAAAGAAAAGCAAAGGCTGCAGATTTGATGTGGAAACTCGTCCAATACCCTGACCAAGTCCGTCGTTTTGTTTGGAGAGCTCTTCTCTATCTGAGCTGAAGCTCTGAGGATAAAGGATTGTATTCTCTGAGCAGATTGTTTTAACCCAATAAGACAAACCTGGGGTTTGTGATGTTTGGCTGCCTGTAAAAGCAGAAACAGATTCAACCTCAGGCTTAATCGTTATTTTTATGCTAAACTTAGAAGGTTCATAGACCAAACAAAGTGACCATCACTATTATCAATGTACAGAGGTATTGCTGTTGGCAGGTTGAAGTTTTGAAAGGAAATATTGTTAGACTCAAATTTGCTCCAGTTATTTAATGATTGTCTGCATAGGAGCATAGCACGAGCTGCCCAAGTAAAAAAAAAAAAAAAAAAAGTATTTTAGAAATTTGAATATTCTAGTTTAAAACATCAGAATATATTGGCCTCAGTTATCATTCTACATAGAAAAATATTATGCACGAGAGGAAAACTTTTAGAGTAGCTGCCAAACTATCCAGGAGGGAATGCCCCAGGAAGTTCGCTCAGTATTCAGATCTTTACAAGCTAAGAATACAGAAAAAAAGCATAGATCCTCATTGCAGACTCTAAAAACTTTGTTCTGCATGTGAAGGTTCATGACAGATACATTTGAAAAAGACTGGCCAAAGTTGGCATGTTCACAACTAGTGATGCCATATTCTCCCTTCTCTCTCCCAGGACTGCAAGGACAAAATGAGACAATTATGTTCCTTCAAACATTTTGGGTCCTGTGTTTGTTTCTTTTATGGTGCCCAAGAAATGTTGTCTGATTGGTCAGATATTTTGAATTTGTGGCTGTACTGACAAATATTCCAGTGTGACAGCCCCATGTGGACTTCCTAAGAGAGTGCACATGGGTTCATGTGAAGTATGAAATGTTTTGGCCAGAAATAAAGGTGTTCTTGTTCTTACCACCTTAGGCAAAAAAAACTAATTTCTCTGGTCGTCTAAAGTATGTACTGGCCTTTAGATTTGCAGTTACATCTATGTGAACAAGAAACCTCAGGAACAATTTCCTTTGCACAATGGAGACCAAAGCAGGGATGTTAAGTGATAACTCACCTCAAAATGTTTTAAGAAAACCAAAGACAGCATTAAGCACAAAATTCAACTATAAAATAAATAAGTATGACAGCATGACTTGGGTTTACAAAATTACATCTGAATGAACCCTAAGAATTTGTGAACAAACTAAAGATGTTTGACCATAATGCACACATTATCAGTAAAAACACCTCATACCAGTTGTCGAACACAGTGTTGGATACCCGCTGGCTTTGGTCTATTTTAGGATCTCAGGACCTCTGCACCTTTATTCATTAACTTGACAATGAGCTAAACATATTCTATAATCAAAACTGGGCCAAATAGGGGTCAAAACATAGCAGCAAATCTACAAAAGAATAGCTAAAAAAAAGACTAAAGGTCAATGAGAGATTTACACAAAGTCCAAGGATAGTATTTTGTGAGTGCAATAACTTCAAGGTAATTGTATTTTTTTTCTTTTGCTACATATAAAACCTTTAAATAGTAACACTATACTTACTTTAGAGGGTAAAGAAACATGGAACCATCTGTTAAACATTGACTAAATGTACTGTACTTAAAAGTACAATTTTCAATAAGAAATCTTTAAGTAAACCAAAGCAACTGATGCAGAACAGAACCAAACATCTAAATGTGCCTCAAGACATGGTAAACTAAAATATAAGACGTGTAAACCCTTATATCCAGGTTGTTGTTATCACCTTTTTTCCCTTTGAGTCTGTTAGTGCTCCAAAGAAATTGGCATTTCTTTCTAGGCTTGATATATGGCTTCCTCCATGAGTTAAAACATAGTTGCATGCAGATAAATCACAGTAATCTACTGTTATTCATTAACTGACCGCTCTTGTTACGATCACCTCATCTGTTCTGGAGACATATGAAGTGCAGAGTGCCAACACAGAGAAGCAGAGAGTCTGTTACAAGCAGCCAGGACCCTTATTAGATGAGTTTAATGGGGAGAACAGACTGTAGGAAGCTGGAAGACTTCAACTCCCGGTAGCTTTTACTTCACATGTTGTTTGGACATGTGACTGACAAGTTTCAGCTGATCGGGAAGCTCAGAGTGCTTTCTAGCTTAGAGTTCATTGGTGAGTCAGCTGTCACTTTATGTGTCAATATTCACTGTGTTGTTTTTTTTTTTTTTTTTTTTAGAAAATTGCTCATGAAATTGAACTGAATTCTCCATCATAACAGTGAGAATGAGCTTGGACTTTGATGTGATTCTTTTTGTTTTTTTTCTTTCACAGATTTATTAGATGTGACTCAGATTTTCCTTCTTGTGTGAGATCTCTGCTGGAGGGTGGTCTATGAGTTGTGTAATTTCAGTTGATTGGTGAAAACGTTCCATGGCACCCACCCAGGTGTATCCATCCTACCACTCAAACATTTCATCAGAAGCCTCTTCAGCGAGAACAAAACAAGATGTTCTGCACATCTCAGGTGACCTTCCTCCCCCCCCCTCCGCTGGTCTGGTCACATGTGCGTGCAGGACAGCCCCATCAGCGACGTCAGATCAAACAATCAGCGACCATTTGGAGACTGCAGGCCAAGAGTGACGGCAGTGCCGGGACTGGACTCAGAGCTCAGCTGTGAGGGCCACAACCTCTCCGGTCCGGGGAGCGGTGGAGGTCAGCGCCGGGGGCCCAATTCATTTCTCTGGCCCCCTCTCCTCATGGGCTGTTATCAAGCCTCAGGGTAGGCAACTGTATCAACACAATCCGAGGCTCCATGCGGCCAAGTTCAAACGGACCCCTCCGAGTGGTCATCGAAGTCAACAGTGCGCACGGAGTAAATGCGGGGAAAAACAGCAGAAGTTGAATAACTCTCGCGCTTGGGGAGCAGCGTTTTGGGGTTGTGGATGGAGTTCATACTGGTGGAACGAATGCTTCAAGTGCAGGCAGCACAGCGCCGCACATGTGCACACACGGGGGTAGTTGGCATGAACTCAAATCCAGTTTTTAATATGCTTAAATTAAGGCGATATATTAAATATCCAGGTTAGATTGTGCTCTTTTTTGTTGTTTTCTCACTTTCAACACCTCCAAGTTAAAAATAAAACTGGTCAGACGTAAAGTCATGGCACTGCTAAGCTGGCTCGGGTCCCATTTGAAACCAAAACCTCATGATGTCACCATGAAGCACGTCTGTGTTGTGGTACATTTTGCACACTCCAAACAAAGCCAAAGAAAGTCAGGAACCGAAACAAAGCATTTCACATGGAAGGTGACACATTGTGATTGTAAAAATTACATATTTTCAATATTTCAGTTTAGCCTTGATGCAATTTCATGCTAGAAATCTTTCTTCAATCATAATACTGCAGTCGTGGTAAAAATAAACACAGCCTTCTTTAAATTCAGAATCAGAAATACTTTAATGAGGCCTTGGCCTTGCTGCCAAGGACCCCGCCTGACGTGATTTCCATAGAGCGCTGCCTTTAATTCTGCGGAAAGATAAGAGCCACATTCGGGGAGGGAGAGGAAAAAAAGGCATATTTCACACTTTATCCTTAACCAGGATACAGTTTGAGATATCAAAAAACAAACCTGACACTAGCCAGATGGATTTCACTCCGCCTAGCTCCACTCATCCATCTGGGACAGATCCATAGGAATGGCGTTTCAGAAGGCTGGGCCTTATCAAAAATCCTTGCATATGATTGGATAAGCCACTTGTCTGTCATCTTTATCGACGTGCTATTTCAACCACTCACACCGGAGCTAACCTGTGAAGCTGATGAGAGCGACACAGGAAAAAACAAAACTTTTTTTTTTAAATGTGTTTGCGGCTCTAGTGGCACGCGTTTTATTGACAGTGAGCTGACAGGAAGAGGGTGGAAGACAGGCGGCAAAGCGCCGCGGGTCGGAGTCGATCCCGGGCCGACCGCATGGAGGACTAAAGGCCTCCTAACGTGGTTCAAGCTAACCGCTCCGCTACGGGCGCGCCCCAGAAAACAAAACTTGCCAAATCCGGTCGAAGGGAGAAGGGCGAAAACATCGTTTCCACCAACAAAAGCCTTCAGAGGCGTTCTCTGATGTTCTTTTAATGAAACAATATTAGGTAGATTGGACAACACGGAAGAAATAGCAGCATCAATGTTAACGCTTGCTTCCTCGATGCGAGCCGCCATTGTTGTCTGAATCAGTCTCACGGTCGCTTCTCCACTACGTCACATCTATGAAACTCCAGCCCTGCGTCCTGATTGGCTGGACAAAAAAATGAGTTGAAGAATTCACTCTCTATGGAAGATGTCCCAGATGGATGTGAGTGAAGCTAGGCGGAGCGAAATCCATCAGCCTAGGGTGAGGTTATCGAAAAACCTCCGCACGAGAAAATCACATATAACGAGACATTTAAGCAGAGGGTTAACATTGGAGACTTGTCACATGTAAGTCCATGTAGATTATGGGCATCAGTTATAGAGTGTTATGCCATTACCTATTTTAAATCACGTTTGAAAACAACAAATCCTAGATTGTTAAGAGGTTTGCAGAGAATACTTCTTCTTCAGCTCTTAAGGTCCAACCACAGCATTTTCAGGCAGGCTGGAGTCTACACTGACTGTACCACAATAGCACTTTATTTTCTGTGTTATTCTGTCATAGATTTCCTGCTGTGTTTGAGATTATTGCCCTGTTAACGACAATTGTTGAACAGACAGCCTCACACTTTAGTCTAGAATACTTTGGCCCGCAGAGGAGTTCATGGTCAATTCATTGAGTGCAAAGGGACCCAGATTCCGTCGCTGCAAAACAAGCCCATGGGATGACCCCTCTACGACTCTGCCTTACTGTCAGTGTGAGGTGTCTGCACTATAATGGTGTCTTTGGGGTTCTCTAAACATGCATCATGGCCTAGCATCTCTGCATTGGTTTCATTTATCTAAAGGACATTGTTCCATTCTTCTAGCGGTTTTCCAGGCACAGCTTTGCGTCCTTTGAGACATGTCATACATGTTGAGTCCAATTTTTTTTGTCACGAACTTTGACATTTGACAAGAGCCTTACATGAAAACTGTATGTTTATTGCAACTTCTCAGAGTGTTGCTCCATCTGACCTAGGAGGGGAATTTGCTGGGAGGTCCATTCTTTTAAAGACTGGCAGCTATCTTAATTTTGTTCTCCTTCTGATTAACCAGTTTCTCTGTAGACTCTGAATGGCCTTACCCCAGCTATGAAGGTCATCGCTGATGTATTTCTACCTCGCAATTGTTATAACACACACAAACACACACACACACACATCTCTTCTATTTTTAGCTGCACTCATCTCATTATCTCGTCAACGCTCTACAGAGCAGCGAAGGGTTGTGTTGAACCATCAGAAGGTTTCCAAGGAACTCCAGATATTTCCATCTGGTTTAGCATCCCAAGAAAGGTGTCTGTTTTTGCAACATGCTCAGCGGGTCGGGGGCGTTTCTGTTGTAGCTCAGATGCCATGTCGGCCTTTGTTTAATACAATCATAGTAGTGACGCGACACACTTCTTGTATGTTGTGACAACACACAGATGAATAAGCACCTCTGGTCACCTTGAATTGCACATATGCTGTCCTCACAGCTACATGATGAACATATTACTTTGTGATACCGTTGGAGGTATTTAAGCTGAAGCTTCTTTAGCATGAAACACATCTTATCCCAGATATTTACATACACATTGTAAACAGACAAACATTTTTTTTTTCTCATTTTGTAAAATTAAATCAGCTCCTTGGTGTCTTGTTTAAGAGTGATGGTAGGAAATAACGAGATATGGACAGACGGATTAGGGCTACTTGCAACGCTGGTGCTGTTCTGGTCTGTTGTGGTGAAGAAACTGCCGAGCGAAAAAGCAGAGCTCTTGATTCCATTAAACTTAGGGTCCGACCCTCATCCAGGGTAATGAGGTATGGGTCATGTAGAAAGAACGCAATGCGGCTAAAATGAGCATCCTCCTGAGGGTAGCCAGGCTCAGCCTTACAGACAGGGTGAGGAGCTCTGTTATCCAGGGGGAGCTCAAGGTGGAGCTGCTGCTGCTCCACAACGATGCCCCCTGCATGCCTCCCTTTGGGATTTTCTGGGTATGTCTACTGTGAGACTCTATATTCTGTCTGACCTGGGAATACCTTGGGGTCCTCCAGAATGCGCTGGGGAGAGGGATGTCTGTGTTTCTTTCATGGACCCGGTGCCCCCATGACGTGATCTCAGATAAGTGGAAGGCAATGTCCGTTTTTTGAGGGGTGGTACAAAACAATACATTTTGGGTTGAGACAATTAACACTAAGCTGAGGTTTCTAAAAGACAAGTATGTAATGAACGACAAGCAACGAAGAAGAAGTGCTAGGTCGTTTCGGTTCAGTCTTTGTTTGTAAGAGACCGACAAAGGACCTAGGAGGTGCATTACCCTTCACTGAATCTTTTATTTTATGACAGATTTTCAGCTAAGAGCTCTTTGGGAATCACCTTGTTGGTGCTAAACCCCTGTTTTCTGTTTGTTAGAACATGCTTTTTATGTGATTTTTAAAATAAACTGAGCAAATGAAATATTTGTGACAGACTGCTGGTGTCAAAGTGGCAAAAGATTTTTTTCAATATTGTCTTTTTTGCTGTCCCTTCAGTTTGGCCTCCTTTTCCTGTGCGATACATTTAACTCTGTATTTTACAGTAACATTTGTTGCTTTTCTAAAATAGCATGGCGTGGATTTTGCAATCTTCTGTAAGACCTCAGTTTTACTTCGCCGCTACAGTGACACTGTCCATCTGTTTTAGAAAAACTAGGGTGAGAAGTATTTGAGAGTGTCTCTTTTAGGTTTATTCGATCTGTGATGCAGTCTAAATCCTGTCGTGACCTCAGGATGTAAAACAAGACTTTCAGCTGAGGTTTTGGCCGAGCCCGAGGTTCCCGTGCAACCGTTTGCTAATGACCTGCACAGCTGTGCGTTCTAGAGAAAATGTGTTGAATAACAGAACCTCACAGGCCAAAAAGACCCCAAAAAACATTTCTCCTCTAAGTATTTTATTTCTTATGATCTCAGAGCGAGGCTTGTTTTGCTCTTCCAAAGCTTTTCTACATGCGATGGATCAAATCCTGTGCTTATTTTATGACTTCCCATAGCCTGTCCCGGACATGACAGAAACCTGGCCGGAGCTCATATCTTTGTTTGGCAGCAGTTCACAGACATAACATTTACACCCACTGCAATATTTCCAGCATTAACGTGATTAAGACAACACCCTGAATAAGAAACTCATGCAAACTGGATTTTCTGTTCATACAGACCGAGCAGTGGCAACGCCAGCATTCAGAACTGAAGCTCATTTTGCACACTGGTTAAAAGGTGGTGCAGAAACATATGTCTGTCTGTCTGGGTCACTTATAACAACCTATATGTAGCTAGGTTACTCAGTTCAGGAACCTTTGATATCTTTGCCCAGATGTGAAATTTTGAACCGTTTGATTTTTTGATTTTTTTTACATTCTTTCCTAAACAAGCCCAGTTACCGGGGTGCTTGGCAGAGTTTTTGAGTCAATGTGCAGGTTGGAAGTGGTTTGTGGATGGAAAACCAACCTGTCAAAACTTCATTGAGGCTGTAGTACTACTAATGTTTCAGGTCAAACCTCAGCTTTGTGCAAAAAATAGACCCAACGGCTTACCACAAAGGGGTTTGGGGGCAAGTTATGGAACGTTTTATTTAAGAGTGGAAGCATGGTGAATGGTTGTTTAGGTAACCCTGAGAAACAGCTTTAATGAAATAACATTTTAACCTTCACTGTCAAGGAAGAGCCATGGTTTGACTGATAGTTTTTGTGGATTTTATAGCATTTGTTTGATAATATGTAATGGTGTTGAAAAAACGCATGATCCAGAGGGCCTGACCTTCAGATGATGACCTGTATTATAATTTGCTTAGTATAAAGAATACCATACACCTAGTATTTATTAATCAGCAAATAGGGAAAATTGAGGAGATAACACAATTAAATATTCATCCATCTTTCATGGTTGAATGAGAAGTAGCACTGACTGGCAATGGTAAAGTATAATAAGATACATAAATAGTCTTATTTAAACATAGGTCTGTCTAATGTTTATCTTACTATTCTAAGGAACATTTTACAATAAAAACAAATGACATTTTGTTTATTTCCCAAAAATTGTTCATCAGTGAGGGGGATTATATTTGTTAATTATAAATCAAAGGGATACTGTTTAGAGATTAATTGAACAATGAAGAAAGATAAAATATGAATAAATATATATATATATATATATATATATATATATATATATATATATATATATATATATATATATATATATATATATTTATGTTTATATATATATATATATATATATATATATATATATAAACATGAAATCTAACACAAGATATAAAATAAATTTAAATGACTGCGATTGAATGTTCAAAATATGTGAGCTAAATAAATGTTTTAATTTATCGAAGTATCTTGGTCTATCTTTATTGTTTGAAGAAGGGGTAATTTTGATATAATCTCACAATATGTTGGATTAACAATATGGGGATAGGAAGGAAGAAATATGGCGTGACTAGCCTCACTATGGTCCGGGTCTTGCTGAGTCACCTCTCATTTAACCTGACTTGGTGTTCTCATCATCTAATTTTTTAGATCACTGGCCAAGGGACTCTGCACAATAGCTGTTGCCAAGCCTGAAGATCTTCTTGTTGCAAATAAGGTGGCTTATCTTGCCCATGTCGATAAAATTTTAGATTGGTTTCCCACTTTGGATTACACGGACACCAAACTGAACAGCAAGAGGAGCAAAAGCCTTTGAAAGAACCCCTGACTGGTGTTGAGCAAGATGATGATGCCATGGCCCGTTTAAAGTCTATGATGGGTTAATTTATGCCATTTGAGTCAAATGACAACACTTCGTATCATTGAAAATGATGTAATTTGGTCTTCTAAGATTGAGGTGATTGGTTATAATGGCCATCGTTACATTTAGAAGGAAAAGGAAGAAAGCTTGCAAGCCTGAGAAAAACAATCCCAACTGTGAAAAGACTCACGAGTGGCCGCATCTTGATGTGAAGGTGTTTTGCTGCAGGGAGACATTGGTGCACTTTACTTAATAGATGACATCATCATTAGAACAGAACATGTGGAAATAGTGAAAATCAGGGCGTCCAAGTGAATATAAAGTAGCTTAAAGACAGAAAAGTCTGTATTTTGGAGTGGACATCAAAAAGCCCCGATCTGTATCCTATGGACATTTTTTGCGGCCAGTTCAGAAAGGGTAATAAAGAGGAAGGTCGACTCCAATCTGTCTCATTTACACCAGTTCTCATGGAAGGAATGGGTCAAAATTTTAGTAAACTATTATGAGAAATGTGTAAAAGATTTCCAACATTTCATTTAGGTTTTACATTTTAAAAGCTAAAACTAAGAAAAATATATGAACTTTTAAATCTGAAGAAAGGCCTTAAGAAATTAAGAATAATTTTGGTAATCCTAACCTACATAAAACAGTTTATGCAAATATCTTCTTTCTACTGTATTTGCTACTGTTGTCAAAATCAGAAATTGTTCACTGGGAAATAATGTAGATTATCTGCATTTTCTTTTTCTGGAACAAGTGGCACTGAGAGACGCAGCTACTCAAGTTACATTAAGCCATGCAAGCTAATTTTCTGCTTATTTAATGCAATGACACCCACCTCTAACCCAGACTGACCTAATTACTCCGATGTGGCTTTTTTCTGCTTCTATTTTTTTTTTTTTTAGCTTTTTTTGGTCTTTTTTTATGTTACTCTCTGACTTTCTGTGATTTCAAAGTGAATTTATCTGTATAATATGATTGAACTTGACTTTGTAAAGTGCCTTGAGATGACATGTTTCATGATTTGGCGCTATATAAATAAAATTGAATTGAATTGAATTGAATTGAATTCTAAAAAGGAAGAGACAAAAATGATAGACAAGATGAAAAAGAAATGCGCTCAGCTGCTCACATATGTTGTCTTTTGACACTGACATGCATGTTTAATCTTCAATGAGGGGAAACTGGCCACCTCACTTTAGGAATGTCATTCTGAAAAACAGGAAAAGGCAAAAGGACAGCACAGGGTCAGACTGAAACAGGTGTATTACTGAGTTGTTTGGTAAACAGCGTGATCCAATCTGGTCTCCCCTCCCGTCCCGCGCACTGTTTGAGGGTAAATACCACCATGTGGCTCTGCCGAATGGAGCAAGCACTACTGCTATAACAATCTAAAATAAGACGTCTGATTGGTCGATGGTCATCATACATCACACTAACTCTGTCATCACAGCTCATTGTGTAGAAATCCAAACAGTTGAGCTCCCAGTGTTTTGGTGTTTTTACACCACCAGTCCTGGACTTGCAGATGTGTGAGCTGTGAGCGCCGGCTTGCATGCAAAATGACATAACATTGACGACACACACTCTTATGTCCCACTCCAGTGTTTAGGAGTACTTTTCACTGAAGTAGATTACCCCCATTTTCCATGCTGCTCATCCTGTGATGTATTACCCTCCTAATTCAACTTGTTTAATGTATTTAATCACTGACTTAAGTCTGATTCCACTTTGCATTTTTTAGGGCAACTTGGGCTTGAAATCGGCTTTGAACTTGGGTTGTTTTTCTTTCCTGAAAGCACCTTGCAGAACTGGGACACATCGCAAAACAAATGATTTGCTGCACCCATTATTGTCATTTGGGTACAATTAGTCACTGCACTACTTTTAAATGAAGTCTGATTTGTGTTGATTTTGGTTTAAGATGCTGGATTTCCTTTTTTTTTTTTTCTTAAAGACCGACACAAAGTCTCTAGGAGGATAAAAATGAAGTCCACCATGATGTTCCTCCCTTTTGAAATAATTACTCTTGAAGAGGAATGTGTATAAACATGGAAAAATCTTGCATACAAACAGAAATATGTTTTCTCGATCAATTACTGTGTTTGGACTTTATTTAAAGGGAATTTTTGACTGACTTTCTTTAAATGCCAATGCTTCTGAAACATGCTTTTTTGAGATTCCCATGAAAAGCTCTTTGATTTATCCATCTGGAGAGCACTGAGTTCACCTCAACACCCGGTTTTCATCACTTCTGTGGTGTTGAAACATAAGAACACAACTTTGGTTCAACATCAACTTATCTCTTAAGCTAAAATCTGTATGGCTAGTTGGAAATAGTGTCAGTCACTGCCACCATATTGATTATAGGAAAAACATACACGCCCAATGGCAATCTCTGTGTTTTTTCCAACATCTTCAGGATGTTTTTCCAAAGGATTTAATTATTTGACCATTCTTTTTTTCCCTCAAATTTGGAGGTTTAGTATTTGGTACAATTGCCCTTTACCACATATGACTAGAGGGAAATATTTTAGATTGTGAGAGAGGAGAAAGATATGCAGCAAAGGTCCACCGAATCAAACCTGGGACTGACATGGGTCGCCTGCTCCACCCTTGCACCACCACCACACAGCCACCTTGCCCCATTTTGTAACTATTTTGGCTATAATATTTGAATTGTCCATTTGAAAGATCCATTTGTTGACAAGTTGAACTTCTTGGTTAATTTCTTAAGATGTTGGTTCAGTATATTAGCATATTGTGTTTAGTTAAGTCCACCAGTCTTTCCTGCAGTAAACTCTTCATGTTCTTCATCGTTTGAGAGTGTTTGACGTATCTACCAATACTATGGTCATTTTTTTTTACAGAGCAACCATAGAGTCTGTACCAATGTATGGCATCACCAGCTGATTTGCCAATTTGACTGTTAGAACAAAGATCCGGATTTTAAACTTAGTAAACAAAGCAGGCAAAATTGTGAAAATGGCTCCTTTTTTGTCTCCACAAAAACTTTTTGAGCAATCTATCCTCAAACAGACAGACATAATTTTATCCTACATGAATGTAGGTAGCTACATCCATTGTTCCTAGTGAACTACAGCAGTGAATTGCCAACAATAAAATATTGTATTATTATTACTGGTACATTTATTGCCAATTGAGATGTGGTATAGTGCAGCTGATCCTTGTATCCAAGGAAACTTTCTCCCTAGGGAGGCTAATAAAGATACCTTGCATTTAAATTTGACTTTGGAAACTGCACCCAAGGATGACCCAGACTTGTGGAGGTCCACGATTCTCTTCCTGATAACTTGGCTGTTTTGGTTAGATTTTTCCATGATGTCACATAACACAACGGCGTGCTTGGGGTGTTGTCTTGCAATGCACACACAACTGTGCTTCCTCTAAACTCAGTCGCTTACAAACCCATAACATCATAATTTTCTTTGACCGCACAGTCATCTTAACATTTTCATTTGCATGCTTCTGACTTTGACAGAAGTGAAAAAAGGTGTCTAAATAAAATCTCTCACTCATTACTCGGGCATTTTATAGAAATAATTTTGGTAATAGTAACTGGCCTAAAATAGGAAAGGTTTAATGTGATCTGATGTCAGACTGAAAAGAAAAGTGGCTACACAGTGTAGCTTCAACTGTATAAAAAAATTATACTAATGGGTTCTCATTGTCTAATTTTAATTTATAATTTATTTACCATTTTTCCTGTTTTTTATGTGAATCCATTGAGAAGATCAGGACAAGCGGCGGTAAGCAGCACACCGATAGACTAAGCACAATTAGGGGGCTTGCATTCCTTTCATTTTTCTATAAATACTCTGCACATTTCCGCTCTGCAATTCTCATTAAACCAGTGGAAAATCTGCCCACTTTGTGTGGAACTGAGGGCCCCTTGTCCCCACCCGGGCCTCTGCCAGGGCACAAACTGGGTGGTAGCATTGGTGGGACATTAAAAACAAAACAAAGATTAAAAAATAAATGCAGCTAATAAAGATTCAGGTAACTATGCCACTCTGATGAAAAAAAATTGTACTTCTGAAGAGTTTAATCTCTGAGTTTATGGGAATTTTAAATCATTGCTTTAAAATAAGATGCAACTACTACTACTGACAGGCATGTATTATGACCGGTATTTTTAACCTTTTTGTTGTTATTGTTTTTTAGACCCCCTTACATTTTCCCTTTTATTCCTTTTTCTTCTTGTTCTTTATGTACCAACAAATCTTTTCAGAACATTTTGTGTCCATAAAAAGAGTTGCCTTCGTCTCTCGTGTCTTTGAAAAGAAATGAGTTGTCAGGAAGTCCTTGGCATCAAGATGAATGTGTTTGTTTTTTTTTCCATTTTAAAGGGTTGCTGGACTCTCCAACTAATACAGTCACAGGAAAATAAATAAATAGGACACCCCAACAAATATTCAGTCCAGTATTAAGAAATGTTAGCAAATCTGACTGTTGTTTTGTTTTAGTCTGACTGTTGTTTTAGTGATTTAGTTTCACTTAAACATTAAGAATCAACCTTGTTTTATTCAATTAAGGGGTTTTTCAGGGAATCACACACATCATATTGCATCCTGGCAGAAAAATTTGGTCTCATCTGACTAGACTGCCTTCTTAAACATGTTTGCATGGTTTTCTTCTTACCACTCATATTAACTTCTACTCTTGATGGTTGCACCTTTTGCCAGTGAATGCTGAAATGTGAATCAAAAGGTTAAAATAATTGCATACTAATGCAACATTGTTGTTTAACCTGATTTTGTTTTGTTTTGTTCTGTTTTTTTAGTTGTTTTTTTTATTCTAAGAGATTGTTTTATTTATTGAATTATGTTTGCATTTAAAGTAAAATGTTTGAAGATTAACATAAAGTTGGAAAATGTTTTGAAGAGCATAATCATAGTTCTTTTTTTTTTTACGTTCAATCTGGCATTTAAACTTTTAGATGTAAACGCGTCTCGTTTCAACCACATGAAATGATGAATCTGCTTGTGTGTTAACAAGCTTCTGAAATCCTGGGTTGCAGAGTTCAACATCTTCAACCAATGCCCACCTGAGATCAACAAAAAGCATCCAATAAAGAAAATAAAGATGCTTTCAGCATGTATTCATACATATAGACTTACAATCATAATAACGATCAAATTTAATTGAAACAATAAAATTGTTCTCACTGGCTAACACATGATAGATCCCTTTGCTGTCGTGGGAGGAAGTTCAGATAATGTGAGTGTGAGAGAGTTCTGGTAAAACATTATGGTTTGTGTCATTTTTTTTTTTTCAACCAAAAGGTATTTGCAAGCTGGAAGTGTTTTTATGGTCCAGGCAGCAGAGAAGTTTGACTCTGGTCAGTCTGTTTCCTGAATCTGGAGCCATATGGACACAATAACAGATGCACACAACAAACAGCTGATAGCACATCATCAAGCCATCAAGCTAGAGAGCATGATGAACCCGTGGATATGAGATGGTAATAATGCGAAGAGGAGACTGATGGATCCGCCCCGGTGATGTGAAGTTCAGCGCATGCTTTTCTGACATCAATGTAGAACGGGCGCTGCTTCTCGGCAGGTCTTGTGGTTTCTGTGTTTGAGGGAGACGGTGCAGAGTCCACACGAAATCCTGTCTGAGGAAAACTCTTTCCCGCTTCCTCACTTCTGGCTGTCCTCTGTGTGGCTGTAGTGAACTTTCTTTAAACTTCATCCCATGAGAAGAGTTTTGTAACAGTTACATTCTCTCAGCTATGATGTGAACTGGTTGTTTATGATGATGATAAAGAAAAATAATGCTAAATATTGAATTTTAAAAAGCTGTTGAGGACTGGCAGAGATGCAGTGTAACAGTACTTTATGATGGGAACAAAAGGCTGTCTTTGAAGAGAAGTTTTACTTTTGATACATCTTGCAGAAGAATCTATACCATTGTTAAAGTTGAGGGAAATGGATCATGTTTTAAAGCAAATAAAACTCTAAAAAGGTTTGCCATGCATTTCCGTTCAACAGCCATGACTCTGATGCCTCTAAATAAAGTTTAGTGCAACAAATTCCCTTTAGAAGTCACCTATTTAATAAGTAGAGTCCGCCTGTGACAGGATTGTCTGGTACTGAGCTAAACTGGTTCAGATGTTATGTCCTGGGACTACTCAGTGTCATTTCGTAATCATGAATCAGGGCAAACAAAGGTTATATGTGGGGTACCTCAAGGCTCCATTCTTGGGCTGCTTTCATTTAACATCTATACAATCCTACTAGCTTAGATAATGGAGTACTAAAACATTTATGTTAATGACAAACAACGATACATTTCCGTGTCACCACTTGGCCACATCCCAAAGTCCGAAACAAGCATGGGTGGATGGGTCAGAATTACCTCAAGCTTAATGCAGAAAAGACAAAAGTCAATGTTTTGAACCCAAACATGCATCACCACTTATTTTGACACAAGACTAAAAGCCACTGAACAAAAATAAACTTAGGTGGTATCATGGACTCAGGCCTGAATTTTCACAACTAAGTAACGTATATCAGTAAATCAGCCTATTAGCACTTTTTAGAAGACTTGCCTATAACAGAACACATAAAAAACCGGTGGATGTTTTTATTTTCAGTAGGTTACATTATTGTAATATTCTCTACAGCTACAACTCATCCAAAATGCTGCTGCCAGAGATCTGACCAGCACCAGGAAAATACATTATATTTGGAGTGAAGAGGTCTCTGAAGGGTCCATTTTCCCAAAAGCAGAACTAAAAAAAACCTAAAAGCAAAATTTAGTTTATATGCTCCGAAGTTCTGGATCAAATTCAAACCAGAGATATATAGGAAATGTTGTTCTTGTTTTTTTTTTTTTTTAAACAGGACTTCAAACATGTTTATTGTAGTTTTCCCATAAAGGCCATAAATGTGTCATCATTGCTATTAAGTGTTAGCTTTTAAACTTTTAAGGTTTCTTCCATTTTATAGGAGGATGCCTCGTGCTTCTATGTGCTCTATGTATATATTTTGGGTTTTTTTATGTTGTTTTTTTTATTGACGTTCCTTTTTCCTGCAAAACACTTTGAATTATATCGGATATAAATGCCGCTATACAAGTTTACTTCACTATCCTTACCTGTGTTTATTTATTTTCTCAGTAGAAGTCCAGTTGTTTTATGATACCTTTAGAAATTTGTTTAGGATACATCAGTGGCCAAACATCATCATGAGGACCACAGAACACACCAGGTTGGTCAGAAAAAAAACATTTTGAAGAAATTTAAAGTAGGGATAGGTTATGAAACAATATCCCAAGCTTTGAAGATCTCACAGAGCATCATTCAGTCCATCCTCTGACAATAGCAAACCCAGCGAAACATGGCTGTCCACCTAAACAATTCAGGCGAGAGAATCTCTTCAGAAGACAACTATCTGTCATGAACCTCACCAAGCTGGCCTTTAAAAGATAAATATGAGTTATGAATTAATTTACAAACAAGTTAAATGCCTTCTCAATAATACATAATCCAGTTTATCCAGTTGTTTATACAATGGTGCAGGAGTTAGGGAGCTTGTAGTGCAATTGGTGGGTTGCTGGTTTGATCGTCTGCTCTGACCATCTAAGTGGTCGTGTCCTTGGGTAAGACACTTCTCCTAAGTTGCCTGCTGGTGGTGGTCAGAGGGCCTGGTGGCGCCAATGTATGGCAGCCTCTCTTCTCTCGTAGCATAGCTCACCACCGTCAGATTGCGAATGACTGATTGTAGAGTAAAGTACTTTGGGGTTGTCAGACTACTTAAAGTGCTATACAAGTAGAAGCCGTTTACCACTTAAAATTCTGTTTTACAATCCAAATCTACAGCTGGCAAATTTAGATTGGGATTCAGTCGCATGCAGTCCGATATAATATAATATAATACAGTACATTGACATTCATTAAATGATCAATTTGCAGTGAGTGAAAAGCTATCCAAAGGAAGCGTGGAAACTAGCTGCACACACTTCCTCTATGAGACGATCTTGGTCATTAGGCCTCAATTTGTGCTTAATCTATCCTCTGCTCGAGGATTTCAGTGAGGTCACAGTGTTTCATCAGCTTTGTTTTCACCTGTTCCCCTACTTACCAAACCATCCTGATTGGATGAAACTACATAACAAGTGATTCCTGAGTATGACAACACTGCTGACCCATTACACAATGTTCCAAAACAGTTTTAGTGTTCTTGTTTTTACTTAGAAAAAAATTACCCCATAGATGTACACGGGCCTTTAGACTTAACTAAAAGGTGTCTAATGTTGTAATTGCTCCAGAATAGAAGCAGTGTAATTACGTTCTGCCCTCAGGCTCTGTGGCTGTAGCAGGGGCGAAGAAAGAAGTGACATAATGTAGGGAAATGGGTGTGTGTTTCTTTTTTTTCTGGTTCTGAGGGAGAAATGCGTGTGAAGTAGCAGGGAGGCCCTGGGGTCTGCTGATTTAAGAAGCATTCCACATTACAGCACTGTGGGCTCACGTCTATACAGTTAATCCCAAAACTATTCAGAAATAGCTTCAAAGTAGTCTTTTGATTTTACCACAATGTTTCTTCTGACTGTAAATTGTGTAAATGTTTTTTGGAGTGGCCAATTTCAGCTCAAATCTGACAGAGAATCTATGGAGGGAGCCATTGATTAGGGTGATGGCAAAGGGGCCCTCCAACCTCAGATACTTGGAGCTCATGACCAAAGATCAAAATATGAGTGACAATAGGCAAAATAGTGGTCGTCTGTAAAGATTGCTGTAAGGCCAATAAAGATTGGACCAGTGGTATTTCAGAAGGCTATCAAAGGTTTTTGACAAGTTTTATTTTTTATTGATTTAAATAAAAAAACTTTTCAAAATTGCTTCTTCTCTGATATTGTTTTACAATGATTTAAGTCGTGTTAATTATTTAATGAAAGAAATAAACTTCTTGGCTGAATAAAAATAGCTTTGAATGTAAACTTTCCATGGTATGAATATTTTTTGAGCTTTACTGCACATTCACACTGATGCCCGTAAGGAAGGAAAGTAGTTGGAGACCTGGACAGAACCATTCACAAACATTTGTCCCTTCCAGCTCAATACTTCACATTTGGAAAAAGGTTTCCCCCGAACGCTTCTTTTGCTTTAATCGCAAACATGCCCCCTGTTTTCTGTCCAAATAATTAAGTTCTAGACTCCAGTGAACATTATTCCAGAAGTTGTTCTTTCTCACTAATGTTAGTCTGGCCTTAATATTTTTTTTCTTTGTTGTAGAGCAAAGAGCTCCTGATTGCACACCTTCTCTAAAAACTTGAAGTTGTGCATATTTTTTTTTTGATCCAGGAAGACACGTTCAGCTCAGCAGTAGAAGAGCCTTGATGGCATGATTACATTTTAGGGATTTTGGAGACTTCTTCTAACATCGTGCTCTTTGTTTTCAAGTTGAACTTATGTCAGCACTTTTTTAATGTCACGTGTAGACCGTTTTACATACTGTCAGTAGTTAAGTTTGCAAGTACAAAATTCCATGATCGGATTGAAATGCATTCGGATTGAAAAATGAAAAATAAACCAAATACATTGTTTATATGGGCACACAATCAATTAATCTGATTTATGTTTACATGCTCCAGACTTTATTAGTACAAGCACTGTGACATGAGCAGATTCCTCAAATTTCCCTAAAAAAACACAGAAAAAGTGTTATTTACATCTATGCCAAAGAAAAATCAATTTATTTATTTTTATCTTTGAAAACTTTATTGAACAAAGATATACAAACAAACACAGTAAACAAACAAAAAAAACACAAAAGTGTGTTCGTTCTGAGTCTTCTGAGTGCCCTGAATGAACCTGTGCCATGTTCTAAGAACGGTATCGATGTTATTGCATTCGTTATTAAAGCTACTGGCTTAGCAATACATGCTGTTGGTCTTACAGGATACCAGACATAGGGCACACATGGGCAGTCAGGTCAATTTGCTCCCATCCGAATGACATGATCCCGGTAAATGTTTGGATGAATACTGCAGCATTAATCATCAGTCTCAGTCAGAATACAATTTTATTCTGATTTAGCTTAATCAGATCACAGTAAACCAATTGATTGGCCCTATTTTCTGATGATTTATGTCCATGTAAACATAGTTAATCACCGATTTGAAATCCTTTCTGGAGTCTTTTGTTGTAAAAATCATCTTCATCTTTAGATGACAACATTGTGTTGACTCACTTCATCAGACGGAAGCGCCAAGCTAAATGTCAAGAGGCTTATAAAACTTGTTAAATTAAATGTTAATTCTGTTTTTAGCATGTGACACTGATGCGATGGATCAGTCTGTAATTCTAACCATTTTAGGTGGAAGTAAAGGTGGGGGTGTCCTCATTTATACCATTTTTTTAAACAGATTTTTTAGAAATTTTCGGAAGGTAGTTTTTTCATCTTTCATTGTATATTTATATAACATACATTTCTCAGTATGATTAAAGTTCACATTATATAGCCAAGTACACACCGGACGTCCTAATATGTCAGCATGACTCTAGGATATCAGAGTGGAAACTTGTAAGTATTTGGTGAAAGGTCAGCTTTCTGGTGGTTAACCATGAGGCCATCTGCATGTTCTCTTGCTAACTTACAATACAAACTACCTTTTTAAGCCGGTTTGACTTAGTCGTTCACACCAAATCCTAACAAGAAGCTGTGCGAACACTTCTGCAAAGACCTGTATATATTTATCATACTTCCAACCTGTTTCATCAGTTTTCAGTAGAGTTCCGTGTGAAATCTGAATTTTCAGTTCCTTTGTCTCCCTGCACTGATGTACGAGCTGTGACGGTGATGCAGATCGTGCCAGTTGTGTTTTCAGTCCAGCTGCTGAGCGCTGACACCAGACTGCCCGTCCAGACGGAGTCGGCTGGCGGCCGAGGCAGCTACCGCTTGTTTTTATGAGACTGCTGCTGTTCAGCTCCAGTCTGCTAGAATCATTTGGGTGTATCGTTACCAATAGTGTGCATGTGCTGTGCATGTCTCGGCTGTTACGTTCAAGTAGCAAAAAAAAAGAAAAGGAAAGGTCTCCAAGGCCTTTTAGATTACAGTTTGTAATGGGATGACATCTGGCTGACTCCGAGTGCTGCGGGACTCGGAAGTTTGAATCGTTGAAATCATATCTGAATGATTTCTTCATTAAGTATGGCACCGTGATTGATTTTGGTTATTTTCCACCGAGGTTGTTTGTGATCAGTTCAGTTGATGTGATCTGTGTTTGTGATCCCAGAGACGTTCGAAATGAGAGGAAAATGTGACATCATGAGGCACACCATAACTCAGTTTGCGGTGGGACTTGTTTTGCAGTGGTCACAGAAGCCGAAGTCGCGTGCGCCGGCCTCCTTCGTGAATCATCGGTGTCCGTTTTCGGGTTTGACGGTTTCCGTTATCGTAGATGAATTTTTAGCTTCTTCTGTTCTTTTTTTCTTGTGTTCTGTCTTGTTTCTGCTCGCGCCAAATTCTGTGGTTGTCTCGTGACAAACGTCCACACCGTGCGGCCTTTTCCGGAACGGGGGCGAACCCACTTGGCCACCGCCGTGTCCTTGAGTTTCCACCGCATAACAACAATGTTTCAATTTGTCTAATCGCAGGTATTTAGGCTAAGTAAACTATCACTCTTCAGGATTTCATCTGCAGCCACAGCCCAGTCATGCAGACCTCTTATTCAAACCATTTGTGTGCGGTCGAGAGTGGGAGTGGGGAGATGACAGGGGGATTGGATAACTCAGGGAGAAAGTCTGGGATGCAGAGAGTGAGAGGTCGTGGCAAGAAGCTGCAAACCACACACAGCTTGCGTGATTGTGTGTTTTTTCTTTTCTGCCTTTCCCTCCTAATGTCCTCTCCCAGATCAGTGAAGCACCTGCAGGTTTTGCCTTTCTGACCTCAGAGCTCTGCCGCAGACACTCTCATCTTCTGATGTGATTTTATCTGAGCAGACAAGTTTGACCTGTGAGCAGCTGTGTGGAGATAGCCATTTTTTCCCCCCAAGATCTTAATGAAAAAGTTAAGGAGTTTAGACTTTAAGGCTCCTTAATAGTTCCCAACACATTGTTGTCTAAATGTTATGTTTTTTGCAGATTTCTTTCCCAGTTTTTTGGCCCATTTTTAATGTGTAAACATAACAATTCACTGTCAACTGTGAAGATGTTTCTACAGTGAGATTAAAAAAACAGAGATAGGAATGGATGGATGGATGGATGGATGGATGGATGGATGGATGGATGGATGGATGGATGGATGGATGGATGGATGGATGGATGGATGGATGGATGGATGGATGGATGGATGGATGGATGGATGGATGTTTTTCTTATAGAAATCAATACTGTGTTGGAACCTCATTGACAACTGTAGTTATTCTGGTGAAAATAAAAAAAAAACCACCAAGGCTTCAGTTCTGCCGATATTTAAACATTTTTAGATGTTCTACTGGAATAGCCAGACAATGGTGCAGATTTTGTGGGAATAAAAGATTTATAGTTTGCCATTTTTGTTCATGGTTTCCTAAATTTCCTAAATTTTATGCTTCCATTTCTCTTTGCTGTCTTTTACCCTTTTAATCCAACAGATTTTTTTTCCCCCTTATTTTTTAAGTATTAAAACATTACTGCGATGTCATCTCTCATTCAGTGTAACAAAATCAGCTCCATCCCCGGCAGTACATTTTTTTATTCCTGGGGTCATGGCAAGGCTCACCAAGCCCAAATTCTCCACCTCGGTTTCCTGCATCGATTTAGGATCATAGCCGGCCTCATTAAAGTTTGAGAGGGAACGCGAGAGCCAACAGCCGGTCTCAGCCAGCAAGTTTTAATGGTACGAGTTCATAATGAAACACTCCTCTCCCAAAGCGCTGACGTTATGCAGTAGACACACACTCATTTTAAAAGCTATTTATAAAGTGCGTGTGTCAGCGAGATGAGGCAGTATGTGTGTGAGAGAGATCACAGGAGGTTTATCAGCAGTTTTTGCACTCTGAATTTTTATTTTTATTTTTTTTAGCCACTCAGGCCCCAGATGATTTGAGGTCACAACATCTCGACCCGCCTCCTTGGAAGCATCTTTACTTGTGGTTTGGAGTTGTCCTTGATAAGGGAGTCATGAAGTGTGAGCTGTAGGAAACACACACCAAACACCGTCACTGTTCATGTCCTCATGCTTTGATGATTATTTCTCAGCTCCCTTGCAAGTAAGCCTTTGTCTTTTTTTTCTGCTGCGCAGTGGTGGCAATTTCCACGTCCCAGGAGAAGCTGCAGGTAATGGTGCATTCAGTCCGTCCGTGATGTTAATTCCTGGTCAGAGCCCATTGCCTCCACCTGCTGCTCCATGCACGCTAATGATTTGTTCAGATGAAGGTTCAAATACTCCCACATGTGGTCATTTCCAGTCGGCAGCGTCTGCACCACAGTCTCACCCAGCAGGCTGCTTTCAGCATTCCTAAACTGCCGGGCCAATCAGCACGCAGCGATGATGTAATTTCCTTCTCTGAGGGGTCCTTCTGGTAGTAGTCACGGGAGGTAACATGACTCAGGTTAGATCTCATTCCCCTGCAGGGATTTTACATCCTGCAGGAGCAGAAGAATAAAGAAAGCCTTTTAGTGGTTCTAAAAATCACACAAATTATGCAATTCACGCATGTTTTGCAACATCTACGAACCGGCCCAGGTTTTTATCCGGTATAATTTCTTTGCGTTCCCTCGACCCCAACTGAACACAGTAACTTTATTTACGCTGCAGGCCGGACACATTAACTTACCCAACGACTTAATGCGTCTCAGATGGCTGCTGATGCTGGGGATGTTGTGTGGTCTGAGGATGCTGAGATCGGAGCGAGCTTGGAGCAGCATCCTCTCCGATGACGCGCACCCAAACACCTGGCCGAAGGAGCAGCTGGGGCCTCGCAGTCCGAGCTGCTGCTGTCACCTGCTGGTCACCAGCGGAATAACAGTTAAGCTCTTTAGGATTGAATCATTTGCTGTTTTTTTTTTTTTGTTTTTTTTTTTTTTTTGTTTTGTTTTTTTTATATATGGACAGGTCGGATGTTCAGGGAACAAAAACGTGCAGGCTTTTGCTTTTAATGCATCATTAATTATTTTATCCCTCACTGAGTCAGAAGTCAATCTAATGACGCTAATTTAATAATAATAAAAAAACTTACATCAAGAATGCTATAAAAGGGTGTTTGCCCCCCTCCTCAAGGATTTCCTAATACATATTAAAAGAGGTAGTATATGCTACCTGGTAGAGACCAACTTCTGTGTTGACTGTTTCATGTTTTTCAGTGGCTTTAGAAGCTCTGTGTAGGTTCAGGTTACAGAACGATTCCTAATAGGCTGGAAGTACAGTTGGTGTGATTTGTTAAAAACTAAAAAATCAGTCAGAATCATACATAAATCCAGGCAGATGAATTAAGTCATGAATTTACCAATACTAACAGTCTTCACTCATTGTTGGTTTCCGAAGCTTTAGTCCAATATTGACATCATTTTCAAAGCTCCTTACATCATGAAATCACTGCCTTAATCTTATTTTCTCTATTGCTCACTTAAATGTGAATTTAATTGTATTATTTCCATCCATCCATTTTCCAAACCACTTAATCCCTCATGGGGTCGCGAGGTTGCTGGTGCCTATCTCCAGGATTCACTGGGCGAGAGGCGGGGTACACCCTGAACAGGTTAATTGTATTATTTATTAATTAAATTTTTAAAAATGGGGAAAAAAAACAGTTAAAGATTGACAGATGAGTTGATCTGATTGTCAACAGTTCGCTGTTCTGTCATCAGTAGCCACTCCTCGGCAGCTGGGTGGTTGTTTCCACCCAAATAAACTCACTGTGACCCATTTTTATTAAAAAACACACACACACACACCAACAGATGAGGACATGATAACCCAAACAGCTGCAGAAATGGAAACAACCTGGTCTAAAATTATCCGGTCGCTATTTTTTTTTTTTTTTTTTTTTTTACACATCCAGGAGGAAGCATCTGCCTCAATCCCTCTGTTTCCTCCTCTGGGAGTCTGAATTAGTCTGATGGAACATCCTGGAAGTCCCATTAAAGAGCCAGGATGATGTTAGCAAATTAAAACTCTGCTCAACAACATTAGAAGCTCTTCACAATTCACTAATCACATTTTTATTTCACAGGAAAATGGTTCACTATTTTTACAACTATGAAAAACATGCAAAGTTAAGCAGAAAAACAGAATCTGGGTTGCTTGTAATGCTTCAGCTCTGATATGATCATCAATTAATTCAGTTTGTATTATTAATCTGACCAAATTAGAACTAAATTTCAGGTTAGGTCAATTTATAAAAAAATAAAGGACATAATAGAAATATGTCCAATCAACCAGATCATCCATAGCCATTCAAATAACAAATAGCAAATATCGTTTATGTTTTATTTTGTTTTGGGTTATTATGTTTTCCTCATTTCACTGCTTCTGGGTGTTTTAAAGCATTAATTAAAATTAATAATTAGTCTGACAGCTTTACTGAATGCTTTCTGCTTCAATATACGACATTCAGACAGCTCCATTAGGTTCCCTGACATAAAAACATTAAAATAATAATAATAATAATAATAATAATAATAATAATAATAATAATAATAATAATAATAATAATAATAATAATAATAATAATACCGAATTTCTACAAAGAATGTTAACCTCAGTTAATGAAGCATTTGGCTAAATTGCTGATTGCTGAGGTCAGATGAATTATGTTACCCTAAGGAGATTTTGCAATAAAGAAATAATGATATTATTATTATTATTTGTATTATTATTATTATTAGCATAAACCTTGGGGACCTTTAAAACATGCAAATCTCCTTTTAATGAGACATGTCAACCTGTTTGTTCATCCAAAAGATGAGAAGGATTTAAAACATCTACATAAGTGTTTTTGAAAAGTCTGGTGATTTACAGTAAATAGGTATTGTTTTATGCGAGGGACTGACGTGGAGTGCGGTAAAAAGTATTTGTCCATTTCCAAATAGTTTCTGTTTTTGCTTTTCTTCTGCCACAGATGTCAACTGTTTCACGTTGCCAAACAGATGTTAATTTTAAAGTTAACATGAGTAATAACTGAATCCAGAATTCAAAAGAAAGAAAGGCTACCCAAAACACCCTGGCCTTTAGAGGAAAAAGTAATAATGATAATGATACATTTGTGACGCACTTTACATGATCAGAATCTCAAAGTGCTTACAGGATTTTAAACAGTGATTAGAATAGAAAAACAAGTTAAAATAGTAACCAACTGCAAAAGACTGAAATGCTTTATTAAAAATAAATAAACTAGCGCCATCTAATGGTTACAATTCCAACCATTAGGTGACAGTGAGGGATGTGTGGAATATGCATCAACAGACATTGGCACGAACAGTATTCATCAACGCTGTCTGTTATCATATCTGTCAATGTTTACATTAGAAGCCCTACTGCCATCTAGTGGTCAGAGTTGGGACCACATAAGCCGGATTTTTCTAATTTTGCAATCTGAACGTCTACATTATATTCACTGCATACATGCACTGTATTCCAATGAGCAATGTCTAAAACACAAATCATCTGTTTTTATATTTGGATATGAATTGAGACAGTAAGAGGTTAATTAAAAAGGAAGCTGTTTCAGCAGGTCCATTTACACCGCCCCCCCCCCCCCCCCCCCCCAATTTCTAACAATTTAAGCATGAAATTGTTACTGTAACTGTATCAAAATTTTAAATATAAAATTCAAAAGCATTGCATGTACAGCATATTCATTTAAAGGTATGGCATAATGAGTACTGATATTCGAATTTACTTAAAATACTTCGAGAAATGTATTAAAATCTTGGGTCTCATTTTGAAACCTGGCTAAAAGCGGTTGGTGTGTACGGTAGGGAACATCTGGGCAGCAGCCTAATCAGAAACTCAAGGCCTCAGTTCTGCACACTGGATGGTGACCCTAAAACTCTTTAACCTTGAATACTAAAGATGACCACCTGTGTCGCTTGAGGAGAACATAAAAAGGTTAAAAATAACACACGTTTAAGAGTAACATGCATTAAAACTGTAATTTTGTCATCCATTCTTAGGGTCCTTAAATATTCTCTTTATCATGGATCACTGATCTGATGTTTCAGAAGTTTTTTTTTTTTTAACTCAGCAAAATGTGAACACTATTAAGTTATTAATAACTTTTCTCCTTTTCTAATTCAAAGTTTGTGCATTTCAGTTTATGTTTCCCATGCTTTACATAACTGCTTTGTTTTGCATTTTTGTAAAGAAACCCCCCTTAAAGAACATGTTCTCTGCTCCCGTCTTCCATCTCATTGTTTGTTTTATTATGTCACTTATTTGTAGATCATTTTATTTTCCTTCTTTTGAATTGTTTGGATTTTAGTTACTTGTCGTTCTGCCATTCCTCCAATTGGCTGTATTCACGACTCAGAACGTTTGAAGAGATTTAAAGCTTTTATCACTTTACCAAACAACGTCTCTGCGATGATTCTGTCTGGCCTCAAGGGGGCGGACTGATGCTGATCAAATTTCTTCACTGCCGCTAATTTACCAGTTTTCTTGCATCAACCGCCCATTGTAGGTAGTTCCTTTGATGAACTAATCTACAATATCCCTAGTTGTATCTTATTCTGTGTGTTTTCGTAATATTTTAGGCGGGTTTGTGTTTTGAAAAAAACAAAACAAAAAAAAAAAACAGATTTTTAATACATAAAACTTCCCAGGTTTTGCGTTGACATGTTCTAAGTAGCTAAACGTGACTTTATTAATTAGCTGTAACTGTTCAAACAACCTGTGACCTTCAGCTAATGAGAGCCTCTCTCTCTGCAGCATATGGTGTATCGCGGTCCGGATCTGCGGTGTGGGCGCAGTGCGTAATGAGCTGTGCGTCTCCAGGAGCCGCGCATTATCGCCGCTGCGCGCAAATCAAACCACCAAAACCAAACTCATAGATAACCATGAACTTGTCCTGTACGAACTCCTCTGCGTGGAAAGCAGAGTCCGTGCTGATTTCCGTGGGCTTTTCCCTCATCTTTCTGCTCGGCATCGCGGGGAACTCTCTGGTCCTGGCAGTTCTGTGTCGCAACGGCCAGATGAGCACCAAGACCACCAACATGTTCATCTTCAGCCTGGGGGTGGCCGATCTCTGCTTCATTGTGTTCTGCGTGCCGTTCCAAGCGACCATCTACACCCTGGATCAGTGGGTGTTTGGTCCGGTGCTCTGCAGAGCCGTGCACTTCATCATCTTCCTCACCATGTACGCCAGCATCTTCACACTGACCGCCGTTTCCCTGGACAGGTGCGCAACTCTTAAAAACAAAAAAACGAGCATTTATTACACTTATTTGTTGAGTTTTCAGGAGCTGGTGCAGTGTTTGAGTTAACACAAGTCAGATACGTTTAAATCAGATTGAGAAACTAAGTGGTATGCATGACATTGCTGCAAAGTTAAATAACAGGTGAAATTGAAGTAAAATGCAATGAAAATGTGATTTTGAACGTGCTGCTGCCAACACAAACCCCGTCATGCTCCGTTTGCATGCCGGTATTCAGCTCAGCACACCCACAATATCAGATAACCTTCACTTCCTGCCTGGAAGCAGGCATCAAAGAGGAAAATGTTCAAAGTCTCCTTCAGGTCAGATAGAACTGGGCTGGAGAAGCAGGGCATCAGAGGAGCCGCCTGCAAAATCACAAGCACTAAATGCAGTCTTCCGAAATTAAGAAATTAAACTTTACTGTTGTTAATTAATTGTAAAATCGCGATTTACAACGAGTGAAACATTAGAGTTAATTAACAAAAATTCCCATAGCCTTGAGGGAGCCTGCCGCTTGGTGCTTAGCCAATACCAGCTCAGGTTAAAAAAATCAAATGAGTGCTCAACTGCATCCAAAGGCAATCTGTGTTGTTCTTCTGAGCCATGGCTAGTTTTCAAACAACTTTGGCTTTACAAAGCCAAACTTTTCAAAAGCTTATCTGTGAGCAGTATTTTTGAAAGCCCAACACAATTCATTTTTCATCAGTTTTTCAGATTAATTGGAGTCACAGTCCACTGTTTGGATCATAAAACTAGTAAAATGTAAAAGGCAGCCCATCCATAAAGTTTTCGCCCATGCAAATGTCCGGTCTGGTATTATAGGTAATGTGGAATTTCTGTTATAAATAATATTTTCTCTTAAGGTTTTTTTTATTTTGAAATGCCTTAATCCCTGTTTTATTACTGCTTGACTTCTATTATCAATGTGGAACCTCCCTTTGCAAAAGCTTACTCTAGAAAATTGAAAAGAATGGGTTTAGGCTTTAGTTTTAAAGACCAGCAAAAGCGCTTTTTTATTTATTCAATCAGAAATTAGGAATATATTTTAGCAATAATCTTTCATGTAAAACATTGGGGATTTCATAAGGCATAAGCAATTTATTACATTTTATTTTGAAAGACCAACATTATATATTTTGTATGACATTCACAGGCGTAATCTACTTAAGAAATTATTTGTTCTATAAGTTTTTCTATTTACTGTTTTCAGATGATATTTATAGTGAATTACTCAAACTGAACAAATTTGGATTAAAGTCTATTTTGAGAGTCCTAATCAACTTTCTTAAAATGTGGAACTGGCTCATTAGGACTTGTAAAAATCTAACATTTATAAAACCGAGTCTCTTATGTTGATGCCCGTTTGTTACATTTGGTCTTACAGTTGAAATTATTATTTTATCCGATTAAACCTGTGAATTTTAATCGTTGTAATATCTTTAAAATGACAGAACTCTTATCTTGATGAGTACCTTGGAGTTTTACAGTGAAAGTCGCCTTTTAATCTTCTCCTTTCCTTCTGTACATTTAGGGACCATAATAATTTCCACCTCTTTTGGGCAACAGTGAGACAGCAGGTCATAATTTCCAAAATCACACAAGTCTGAACAAATCAATGCCGTTTGAAAACCACAAAAAATAGCAACAAGGTCTGGTGCTCATTCATGGTGATTTTTCATATTTCTACTTTTTTTTTTTTTTTTTTGTAGTTGCTGTTTTTTTTGTGTGTGGAACGTTCGACCATGTATATAAACCTTTTAAATCCAGGTTTCTGAACAACATAGTCTTCATCAAATCAACTTTTATGTCTCTTAATGAGACACACTTCAGTTTCACAAGAAATATTGTGCCATTCTAATATTTCCCCCCATAACTGGTCTCATTCCAGCAGCTTGTTTTCTTTTCACCAGGCTTCATGGTTTCTCAGAACAACACTAACTTTCTCCTCTGAAATCTTACAGACCTCTGATCGTTCCTCAGTTTGAACAGTTTCATTCTGTTTCTACAGGTATTTTGCCATTTGTTACCCGCTCCGCTCCAGGCAGATGAGGACTCCAAAGAACGCCCTTATCTCCATCGGCTTGGTTTGGTCTTTGGCTTTGGTTTTCTCTGTACCGTACCTCAGCTACTTCTCTCAGATGGACATTGATGGCATTGTGCTGTGCATCCCGACATGGGAGCCCAGAGCTCGGTTCATAATGGACCTGTGCACCTTCATCTTTGGTTACCTAGTCCCGGTACTGGTGCTCAGCCTCACATACGCTCGCACTATCCGCTACCTGTGGACCAGCGTGGACCCCATTAAAGACAAGTCAGAGTCAAGGCGTTCCAAGCGCAAAGTCACCAAAATGATCCTGATTGTGGCTGCACTCTTCTGTCTCTGCTGGCTCCCTCACCACCTCATCATCCTCTGCATGTGGTTTGGACGTTTCCAGCTCAACCACACAACCTACGCTCTGCGGATCCTCTCCCACTTGGTAGCATACGCCAACTCCTGCCTCAATCCCATTGTCTACGCACTCGTCTCCAAGCATTTCCGCAAAGGTTTCCAAAAGGTTTTCAGCTGCTCAGGGAACAGGAGGGAGGAGAACAGGGTGCACGCCATTCAGGCAGTGAACACAGTCAGCAACCTTGAGACAAGACCCTCAGATGAAGAAGCAGCTTCCACTGCAACCTGACAGAAAAACTAAAAGGTCTGAGAACCATCTTTCAAAGTGATAAATTCTGTAAACATTACTGATGTTGCTGCTATTAACATCTGATAAAAAAAGAAGTCAAGATAAAAGATGACATCAGATTTATGTTATGTTTGTGATTGCCTCGAACTGACTTTATTTATTATTATTATTATTGTCATATTTATTTACTGTGTTGGAAAACTTTAGGTGTTTATAGTTCACTGAAGACAAATGTATTTAATTTGACTGCAATTTTGTCATGTTTAAAATTTCTTAAACATTTCTTAAGTCAGGGGTCACCAACATGGTGCCCGCAGGCACCAAGTAGCCACCCTGAGGACCACATGTGGTGCCCATGAGCCTGTTCTAAAAAAAAAAAAAGCACAATCCGCCAGTGAGCTGCATCTAAAACTTTATTTTATTCTGTTGCTTTTTGTTTAATCACACTTGCATTTATATGAATTTAAAAATGACAATATATATAACGAAGAATGGAAATTCTATTATTTTGCATAAAGTTAAGGTGAACTCTTCTAGTTCAAAGGGCAGTACTGGTAGCCCTTGGTATGACACAACACCAATGAAGTAGCTCTCAGTTTCAAAAAGGTTGGTGACCCCTGATCTAAGTGCTTCTGTAGAAGGTAAGTGAACTTCCTTTCTTGCTTCTCGAATGGTAAATGGACTGAATTTATATAGCACTTTTCTAGTCATATTGACCACTCAAAGCACTTTACACTAGAGCCAAATTCACCCAAACACACTCACTAACTTGTACACATTCATACGCCCATACGCAGATCAGTGGGCAAGTTAAAGTTAAGTGCCTTGTCCAGGGGCATATTGACATGTGACAGGAAAAAGTTGGAATCAAACTCACAACCTTAGGATTTTAAGGCAACTCTTCCCACTGAGCTACGGTCACCCTCTCATCCAGCTTCAGAACTGACAAAGTCTTTAGGTGATATATCTTCAAGAAAAAAGAAAAGAGTCCATTTGCTTTCTGCTTAAGCACTTGGGATTAGCATGTCCTGGTGACTGAGAATTTACACCAGTGTGAGCCTGGTTTATGTTTTAATAGATTTTTTTGGTAAAAATTAATTTTTTGTCTTATGTTAAATTTTTGAAACCGTGAAGGATGAATTGGCACAACATTAGAAAAAGATAAGTTGGTTGTTAACGAGCTGTGGTGGTGTGTTGGTGCACTTTAATGTTTCACTTTGGGTCCTTTGTATTTAGACTTTTCCAATGTTTTAAACCAAATGTAGCATGTCCAATGATATGCTGATGATACTGTTATATGTCTGTAAACAAGCAGCTGGTTGCAGAAAAGCTTTAAGAGCCAGGATCTCGGATTGGTTCTGTAACTTGTGTTTACAACATAAATTTTGTAAACCTGCATGAATGTCCTTTTCACAATTTGTAAATACAGGTGTGATGTAAGGTGTACAACCCATTGAGAATAGCTGTTAATATAATTTAAGTGAACCTGGTTAAATTTTAGCCGTGCAAGAAACATATTTCTGTTTAGGCTTCACAGCTGTAAATGAATGCCTCATTTATCTCACATTTAAGTTACTGTCCAACCAGTTCTCAGTTATTAGTTATCACCTTATTCTTAAGTCATGGCGACAGCAAACAGGTTTAAACCGGAGGCAACTGGACTTTCTCTCAGTATTTCTGAAAATGTTTCAACACCTACCCAGGAGTCTGTGTCAGCTCTGGCAGCTCCCACTTGAACAACCTGTAGACGGACCAACGCTGTTTTTAAGCATCTGGAGGCCCATCCTCCTAGGCCCATCCTAAATCAGATACAAATCAGTGCCCACCCGTCACTGTCCTGGGTCGTTAGAAGCTATTGCTTGGTGTGAGTGGAGTACTTGGTTACCTGAATCATGACGAGATGCTGATGTAATCTCTTTGGAATAAGTTGGAGGACTGAGCTGTACACATGGGGGAGTTGGAGGCGCAATCCTCCCCTTCTGTTCAGTGTTGGCTTTTCTCTTTTGACAAAGATGGCTTCTTCCACCCCTCTTTCAAACCATCTGTGCTCTCTGTCCAAAATCATTGTTGTCAAAAGTGTGTCCTTTGTTCTTGAAGTGCAAGTGGACTGCTGAATCTGGACCCCAGCTGACAGACTCCTAGATAGGTGTTGTTCAGAAAAACTGAGAGAAAACCTGGTGTCGTCCGATTTAAGCCTGTTTGCCGTAATCAGTTGGATATAAACATGAATAAGAAGATTATATAAACAAATCTTTAGAAATGAATAAAAACTCAAATTCTCGAGATATTGGAGAATTTAGCTCAAATATTCAGTAACTTCATTTGTTTGTAGGATTTTTGTATAATTCCAATAACAAAATCAACAGACAAGCAACTGCAGTGGAACCTGTAGAGATTGTGAAATGACAGGCAGAAAAAGTGCCTAAACTCACAGAATTGTGACATGTCACAAACAATTCTCCAAATCTGTAAATTCATGGTTCCTTCCTAAAAATTATTTCTCATCATACTAAGATTAGTGGCTTTTCCATTGTTGTTTTTTATCATGAGATTTGTATTAAATTGTGTGTTGTTCTGTTTTTAATCTATGTATCAGTGGCAGCTCTACTTAGTGCAGAGTGTTTTACTTCATTTACATCCCAACAAGAGCCTGACATATTCTACCAAACAGGATTTGATGCATTCAGTGTCCTCCACACTTGTTTGCACTTAAAAATGTGTAAAAAATCCTCAGAATTTAACATTTACAAACATTTTAACTTTAATTTGACTATGAATAAAAATGTTGAAATAAATGCAACTGAAGGATTTTAAAGTGTTTTATTGTACTTTGATTGATCAGAGCTTCTGGGAACTTCTTATTTTTATTATGGAACTACTTGTCTCCCTAGGGTATAATTATGCTGAGACCCATTTCGTTTGGCCACTCATCACTACACTGGTGAAGGACCCATATTGATCTTTTCACAGTAAGGAAAATGGTTAAGGGAGGTAATTAGGTAATTAATATATATATATATATATATATATATATATATATATATATATATATATATATATATATGTTGGTGCAGACCTTTTCAGCTCTACCCAGAATGGTTTTAAATGGGAATGAGATTAGGGTAAATTCAAAATATTAACTTTGTTGTCCTTTACCTACTTTGTAACTAATAAGTATAAATAATCCATGGTCCATTTAGAAGACTAACCTTCAACTTCCCCAGTAAAATCCCGAAGCAGCTTTAAAATTTGCTCATTATATTTTTTCTTCATAATCTATTTCGTAAGGCACACCTTTCCTTTTTGCAGCAAAAAGACTACTGCTTTACATTTGGAAAGATGATCCCAGTTTTACAAGATGGTCCCTTCTTCCTTTAAATGTAACAATGGTCATTCTGGCTTCTTCCTCTCTGAGTGGCCTTTTAGTCCATGTCGGTGCAGAACTTGCTTCACTGTGGATAATGTCACTTCTTCTTACCAGCTTCAGCCAGCATCTTAAGGCCTTTTGCTTTCATGTTGTTTTACTATGGTTCTATGCACATTAGGACATAGAACCCATGTGTTCTCAAATTTGAACAAATGAACGTGGTACGCATGATGGTCCACAATGCTCTTCCTGATATCTTGGCTAATTTCTGTAGATTTTTTTCACACACGGGGAAGCAGCATGTCTGATGTATAGCCGTAAAATAGGCCAACAGGCATAGTGACCATAGTGTATGTACATTTCTGAATTTGAAAATAGTAACAAAAGATATTTTTTTGATCATTCTTAAATTTAGCAAATGAAGGTTAGTGTTATTGCCCCAACTGATCTAAAACTGGAACATCTTGGCATGAATAATACAACTTTTAATATAATTCAGTACAATCCAGTGTATTTATATAGCCCCAACTGACAACTTATGTCATTTCAAGGCACTTTACAAAGATTTTGGACAATTTTTATATAAAAAAGGGTACTAAAAGTGGCACAAGGCATTGTATAATATACAGTTGAAATAAGCAGCCACATTTTCAGACCTCTTTGGTGTGCAACCAGGGGTCACCCCCTGCTGGCAGTGGAGTGCAGATTTAATGGTAATTTGTTTTGTGACATCATTTTCTCAGACCCTGAAATATCTGTAAAATACTTTAGTTAAAAGAAAAAAGTGATTATGGTGACACATTTCACTGTGACATAAATATAGAAAATTACATCTCTTGAATCACGTTATGAGTCATGACTGTGCGGAAAAACAAAACTCTACAGGGCTGGGATTGAAAATTAGAGTGCACATCAGCCTTTAGATATTATTTCCTTCACATACAGTTGGGATCTGAATGGCTGTGATCCCAGCGTTCAAGCTCAGTCTCACTGTGAGTCATGTGTTCAGTTGGTCAATGCCACAAGCAGGATACCCAGAAGGCTGGGAGTAAGTAACTGTTGTGAAGTATCAGCTTTTAACATGCAATTTTTAAAAAACATGAAAAAAACGAATAATTGATCAAATCCATGGTTCCGTTATCTTTTGAGAGACACCTGTCTCAATTCCAAACAGAAACCAGTTTCTCAAATGAACTAAATCAATTTTAAGTTGAAATTTTAATAATTTTTTTATGTGTACTCTTTAACAAATTAATAAATTTAATTTAACAATGTTGGGCTTAACTGTAAGTGAATGAGAAATTTCAGACTGAGACAGGATCAAACAAAATGACATGGGTTTTGAGGTTTTGGGACTTCAAGTACTCAAATATGTTTCTTCTAGCATTAAAAATGTGCTATTTACTGAATATTATTTCCAAATATTTTCTATTGATGGCACTTTGTTTTACATACCCTTTTCTTTTATTTTGCATTTAGGTTTTTTTTTTACAGAGAATGATCTGCTTTTCTTGATGTATCAGCAGAGAACTCAGATGAGTTTGACACCAGGAGGGTCGACGGAGGACGCGCAGCATGGGACTGTTACCAGAATGTCATGTAATGAACAGATTTCTTCGCATCTTCAAATCTGAACGTCTGCTATGATCCGTCTGTTGTACCGACTCGACAAGTTGTCTGATTTTAAAATGTCTATATGAGAGTTTATTGCTGTTGTCTGGGTTCTTATGCAGAATAAATGCTCTGGCACAGTATTTGAAACTTAACAAAATATCAGCAAAGTAATTTCAAAGGAAGAAATACTTCTTTAATGGGTTGATCATCTACTTAATGCCAGGTTTTTGGCTAACACTTATTTAGGAATCACCTTCTTGAAGCTAAAATTGTATTTCGGGTTTGTTAACCGGTGCTATCATTCTAATTTTTCAATGTTTCAGCTGAATGAATAGGAAAGATCCTAAAAATCTACATAGAGTTTAAATCATGAAAGCCTGACTAATACAGTAAATGTTCACTCTAAAACAATAAAACGCCACAAAGGACGAGAAACTGTAATCTTGAGCAGCGGTGGGTTCACTAGAGAGCACCAATGGATAAAATGAGAATCAAATTACGTTATGTGAAAATGCGTTTTCATTTCAGACTTGTGCCCATTAATTAGTTCCTGTTTGGAGGAGAAGAGACTCAGAATGAGATTTCATTGCTGCTTAGATGTTTAACTTCCAGTTTAGCTTGGGGTCACTCCAAACTTGTCATGTTTTTTCCAAGAAAACCCACATTTTACTAAACAAATGAGCTGCAAAATGAATATAAAATATAGTCAAGACATTGACAAGGTTAGAAAAGAGGATTTTTTTTAAATTGAAATAATAATTCTGTCCTCACATTAAAGGTCTGCAAGGCTGTAATTGCTGAAAATGGAGAATTCTTTAATGTAAGACTTAGACTTTATTGAACTCAGTACATACAAAAAGACAATAAAGTTTGTCTAACTCTAAGCCTAAAGTTTAAGTCTTACATTAAAGAATTCTCCATTTTCAGCGATTACAGCCTTGTAGACCTTTACATTTCTAGCTGTCAGCTGGTTGAGATAATCTTAGGAAGTTTTCCCCTCGCTTACTGAAGCTTGGGTTGACTTGATGGGCACTTCTTACATACAGCTGCCCCCACTACAACTCCATTGGGTTGAAATATAGTGTCTGAGCTGGCCACTCGACTATAGACAGAATACATCATTGAAAATGTCTGGACTGCATATCTAAGTTTATTTAATGTTATTTTATTTGAAGAAAATTTGTATTTTCCATTGAAAATATAATCTAAGTGACCCCAAACTTTTTAGCAGTAGTGTATTCTTCAACTTGTTGAACTACAAATCGAAATCATACAGCTGGGATCAGTACAACAGTGTGGGTTATATTCCTCTGCATGGAAGGTACACCTGGTCCAGTGTTTCTGTGTTTACCTGTGAAACCTTCCTGGAGTGGTCCATAAATCGTAAATCTGGGCCTACCTTTCTTGTCAATAAAGCAATTGAATGAACTACTGCTGCCACTAACTGTGTTCTTTTTTTATATTCTGTGGATAGTAATACTGGGTCAGAGCTAATTTTATTCAATTCAATTCAATTCAATTTTATTTATATAGCGCCAAATCATGAAACATGTCATCTCAAGGCACTTTACAAAGTCAAGTTCAATCATATTATACAGATTGGGTCAGATTATACAGATTGGTCAAAAATGTCCTATATAAGGAAACCAGTTGATTGCATCAAAGTCCCGACAAGCAGCATTCACTCCTGGGGAACCGTAGAGCCACAGGGAGAGTCGTCTGCATTGTACATGGCTTTGCTGCAATCCCTCATACTGAGCAAGCATGAAGCGACAGTGGGAAGAAAAACCACCCATTAACGGGAAGGAAAAACCTCCGGCAGAACCGGGCTCAGTATGAACGGTCATCTGCCTCGACCGACTGGGGTTACAGAAGACAGAACAGAGACACAACAAGACAGACAAACAAGCACAGAAGCACACATTGATCTAGTAATCTGTTCTACATTAGATGGTAGTAGCGGGTGAGCCGTCTTCTCTGGATGATGTCACAGTTAACAGAACGCCAGACCAGGTGTACCTACTATGAAGAAAAAGAGAGAGAGCAAAAAGTTAAAAGCTGAAATGACGACAGTCATTTCAATGTAATACAATGCAAAACTGGAGAACAGTAGACTGAAGAACAGTAGAAATCAGTAGAGTGAGAAAATTAGACCCTGATGTCCTCCAGCAGCCTAGGCCTATCACAGCACAACTATAGAGATAGCTCAGGGTATGAGCCACTCTAACTATAAGCTTTGTCAAAAAGGAAAGTTTTAACATTAGTCTTAAAAATAGATAGGGTGTCTGCCTCACGGACCAAAACTGGGAGTTGGTTCCACAGGAGAGGAGCCTGATAGCTAAAGGATCTGCCTCCCATTCTACTTTTAGAGACTCTAGGAACCAGCAGCAGACCTGCAGTCTGAGAGCGAAGTGCTCTGTTAGGAACATACGGGGTAATCAGAGCTCTGATATATGGTGGAGCTTGATTATTAAGGGCTTTATACGTTAGAAGGAGAATTTTAAATTCTATTCTTTTCTATTCTTCTATTTTATATTTTATTTAACCGTTACAGATATTCTCAATGGGATCCAATATCTCCTTTTCAATAGAGACATGTTAAACAGCTAAACCTAATTGATTAAGTGTTATTTTCTTCTGGATGAAACCACCAACAGAGCTACTTCTGTTATTAAGTTTGTTTGTTTTTTTTTTTAGAAAGAAAGTACTCCTGGATGCAGCGCTTCCTGTCTTCTCACATCCCAGAGGACTGCTCCTGTCCATAGTTGCCACAAGCCTGCTCATTATGACAGATTGCTGAGACGTGAATGACTCAATGCAGTTAGCTGGACTTCCTTAGAGAGATACCCTAATGACCAGTTGGCAAAATGAACCAAACTTGAATGCATTTTGTTGCCTTGGATTTAAATGAATGTGCTGGAATCTGTCTGCACAACCATATTGATTGGATTATGCCTTTTTGTACATAAATTTGTCTCGTAAAAAAAAAAAAAAAAAAAAAAAAAAAAAAAAAGGCTTTGAGATGAAGGCCTTGTCTCTGGTTGCGCTATAAGAAGAAACTGAAATAACCTGTTTACAAAAAGGAGTGAGGCTAAAATAAAATCCTAAATTTTTCATTTCCATACATGCAAATCTGTTGGGAATTGCGTAAATTTTGTATTGTGTTCAGTCCAGATCAACCTATATTATTCCACTTTTCAGAGGAATACCCTATAACCAGCATCCACAACACCTGTTATTCTATATAAGGGAATCAATGATCTCACTCATCGAACTGTATTCTATTATTAATTTGAAAACACACACTATAATCATTGGTCTGAATATATATGACAGTTTATAAGTCATAATAACTACTAAAAGGACACTAGACCCCTGGGTAAGCAAGAGTTTGGTGCCTTTTCCTAGAGGTATATATTCATGGTGGAAGGGAATTGAACCAACACAATTCTGTTTGCAAGCCAGCTACTCTTCCCATTGAGTCTGTTTATCCAAACGATTCAGTTACACAGAATCAGCAGCATGCACCCCATGCCTGTTAAGTCTGCTGTTTTTCAATCACTGTTCTACACCTATTACTGAATTATTTACCATTTTGAATATAGAGTTTCCACCCAGAAACAGTGACTTATCTGATTATAGAGGTTAGTCTGCTATTATTTCAAACCCAACTGCAATCTTTGGGTATTTTTTTTTTATCTGTTTGATTTTCTGCCTTTCAGTTTTTCTTCAAGGTTAACAAAACTTCAAAGGGGTAGTTTAGTTTAGTGTGGTTCTACTGGGAGCTTATGATTAGTTGGGATTTTTAACTGTAGCTTATCCAATTTTTAATGTCCTAGTTTTGAATAATCAGATTCATTTAGTCAGAGCACGGCTGAGACAAAGGTCAATTTGAATCTTAAAATTAATGGCAATCTAAAAAAAAATTTCAACAGTTCACACAAGAACAATTTCTAAGCCTTTAAAGAGTTGTTTAAAACCATGATTGTTGAAAGTACTGATTATTTTCCTCTGCAATCTGTATTAGAAACTTTCCTTATATAAGTTTTGTAAAAGAGAATGTCTCTGACACAAAAATAATGCGGTTTAGGAAACAAAATTTGTATTGATAGTTCAGGTGAATGCTATTTGATTGATATTTATGATATGCTTAGTCTTTCGTGTGATAACTGTCCAGCATAAACGTGTTGGCCTTTTGAAGTCTTTTGAAAGAATAAGCATTCAAATATGTCTGTGACATGTTTGTGGTTGGAGTTGTTTCAAAATGACAGAAATCTTCTTTATAGCTTAAAGCTAATCAATTTCTCCAGTGCAAGGTTGTTTAGAAACTGGCTGCTCATGATCTGTTATGTAAACCTTGTCTTAAAAAGAAATAAAATAGCATTTCTAAACTACCCACTGCCTTTTTAAAACAACTCATCTTGAGAAATGTACAACAATGAAACAACAAAAACTCTCCAACTAGTCAAAAGTTCTGACCCATTCCTGATAGTTTTTTTCTGTTTTCCTTCTAAACTTCCAGACTTTGTAAAATTTCTAAGCAATATTGATCTAAATTGTTTGATGTATTCTGCAGGGTATTATTTAAAGTTCTACTTTACACTTTGGTCCCATTCCCTCTGTAGACTGCTTTAAAACATTAGAAGAAACTTTGACTGCTTAGATGTAAAGTGTGTAGAAAGAAACGGGGGCTAAATCAGGAAAGAAGGGTCTGGCAGCTCAAAGACAGATCTGCTGCAGTCATCTGTTGTGTCCTCCTGTTCTGAGAACGTTCTGATCTGCTTAAACTGCTTTTGTTGCACAGGGCAGTGTACGTGTAAGACAGACCTTTGTGTTATTTTCATCCAGACTCAGCAGGGGTTTTCACCTAGGAACTCTCCCATTAATGCCAGTTTTCCACAGTATCTTTCTCATTGTTACACCTTGGGCACTATCCTTAACTAAAGTAAGGTCTGTAGGACTTTAGCTGTTCTGGGGTCTTTTGTGACCTCAATCCAGGATGGTTCTTTTACGCACTCCTGGAGTGGTTTTGATTGACCAGCCACTCCTGGGAAGGTTCATCAGTTCTATGTTTTCTCCGTTTGTGGATGTGGGATCTGTTGGCCTTCTTCATTCCTCTGTATGTTTTCTTTTCTTATGTTCTGTTCATTTACGACATTTTGAATTGTCTTCTTACTAAAAGGTACTATACAAATAAACTTGCCTTTTCTTACTTCATGTAATCAGACCTCGGTGCAGCTAATGAAACTGGAAAAATAAAAGTGTTAATCAGAGTTTATTTATGACTTAATGACACATAGGGCCAAGTAGGCTTGGGCATGTTTTTTATTGTAGCTAACAATGTAAAATCATTTGAAAACTGCTGTTTGTATTTTCTCAGATTATCTTCATCTTTGAATAAAATTTGTTTGATAATCTAAAATAGTTCGGTGTGACAAAAAAATCAAAACGAAGAAGCACGTAAGGGGACAATTACTTTTTCACAGCACCGTATTTAATGGT
Organism: Fundulus heteroclitus; assembly: GCF_011125445.2. Taxonomy (NCBI): domain Eukaryota; kingdom Metazoa; phylum Chordata; class Actinopteri; order Cyprinodontiformes; family Fundulidae; genus Fundulus; species Fundulus heteroclitus. The sequence goes on from NC_046370.1 coordinate 12,984,838, forward strand.
ATAATGGCAGAAGGTCAGTAAAGTGTGTCCATACTGACTGTAGCCCATTACTGTTTCCCAGCTGAAGGCAACAAAGGGACATTCAGACAAACTGATGTCATTTAGAGAAAAGAAAAAAAAAAACCCTGATCTTTTGTTCCATCGTCCTTCCCTTTAAAAAAAGACCCTGGCAGAAAACAACCAAACATCCAGGATCGATCAGCATCGCTTTGTCACCATGGAAACCGGAAGATTCAGAGGTGGTTTGGTTGTCGTGGCAATAAAAGGCAACATCTTCACCTCTGCACTGTGACTCACAAGACGATTTAAGCACAAGAGAAAGACGCAAACACAGAAGAGTTCAGCTGGTTTTTAAAGCTCCAGGGCTGCTTCTGTGTCTTCCTCATCTGGAGGAAATATTCAGCAAACAGCTCACCTCATTATTAAGTGATGATCATTAGGAGCCAAATGTGTGACGCTTCATTTATAGCCTCATATTACTCCAAGCTTTGAGCATTTTTTTTGTCTTCCATTTTTTAAGCTTGAAACCATCTAATTATTTTCAAATTACTGTAAAGAAAATTATGTTCAGGAAAAGAAATTTAAAAACTGGACTGCCCTGAAAATGTGGACAGCATTTGAAAATTATCCATGAACAGCTGCTTCCTTTTTAGAAGAATTTCAGAACCATTGTATACCTTTGATGTTAACGTAAGTTATAACAAAAGGTCTACTAGGGTGGGAAAAACTCAAAATATTTTTTTCCATCCATCCATTTTCTAACACGTCTATCCTTTGTGGGGTCATGAGGGGTGCTAGTGCCGATCTACAGCTGTGAACTCAAAATTTAATAAAGTTATTCATGCACAAAGAAGACTTTTCCTTATATCAAAACATAATCTATTCAACCAATCTTTCATTCACACTTTTTTTGCTAACAGTAATGCATGTAGCAGGACATTTTAAACCTTTTGGATTAATGAAATTAGTCAAAAATTTAATTATCTATAAAACTTAAAAAAGAGATTCCAATTTTCATTTAAAATATAAAAGCATAAAAAACAGCTAAAGTATTGGGTTTAAACACCAAAAAAGTAACAGCTTACACTCAGTGGTGTCCAGATTTCAACCAAATAGCCATTGATTTACGGGGTAGATGAGTGTTGACATAGTTGTCCTTTCTAACTCCATCAACTTAGTGCTGTGCTCTAGCACCGCTGGTGATGACACTCACCCTCAGCATGATGCTGCCACCACAATGCTTCAGTTGGTAGTCTACTTGTGCTTGAAAAGCCCCACCAAGCGTACATTCTGTCACTGAGGCCAAACACCGTCTCCGTCTGGTCATAAAACCTTTCAACAGACGTCTTTAGGCTCGTCCATGTAGTCCGCTGGAAATGACAGGTGAACCTGAAGGTGTCGATATTCGAGAAGGTGGTTGTTGGTCAGCACCTTCTAAATTCAGGGCAATGCAGGAAGCCTTAGGCTACTGTCTTTCATCTACTGGGGACAGTTTGGTTCTGATGCCTGAAAATTGGATAAAACTGTGTTCCAACCGGACAGTGACCCATAAAGCCAGCTGACATCAACCTTCTAAAAAGGCGCCGCACTCAGTTACTGACAACATTTACTAACTTAAATTAACTAACATTTCTGATAGGAGTAGTGGTCAAATATCCAGTCAGAATTACTTTAGAGCTTTAATGACGGCTGCAAAAAAAAGAGTGGCTCATCTTCCGATAAGGGAGGAAGAGGAAGACCACAGAGAAGGTCCATGGATGAAGAAGAGAGTATGCGGAGACGACTTACTCTGGCACCCCCTAAAGGAAGCAGGTAAGAGATAAAAAATAATAATAAAATAAATCGGATTAAAGTCTTTTCGTCTAAACCATTGACAGCTGCCAAAATCTGCTAGGCTTAAACGCTGGTGGTCATGATTCAACATGTGGTGGTGACAGAAAGGCAGAATCTGAATTGTGTCTTAAAAATGTGTGGGTCTTCTTTTAGAATAGTCTGTTAAAATATTTTGAGTTGAAAAGGAACCAAAACATCAAAACGTCGCAGGCGGCGGCTCAGAAAGCCCATAGATGACTGGCTACAGCTTTATAATTAATGAAGAGGGTGTAAGAAACTTTTTTTCATTTGATGTAATTTAAAAGGTATTTTAACCTTTAATCTTATTATTAAAACTGTATTTAATTCCCTTATTTGATGCCTGTTAAGTTAAATCAGAGCTTTACATATAATTTATTGGTGCAACGGGCCTCTGGACTGGATTTAAGTCTTCAAGATCTTTGTGTTCAGTGTAAAACACAAAGCCGTGTCTGTTAGCGCCACACCGCCAGTTAGCTGGGGAACTGAACTGTCTGACTGCCTTCCTGTCTGCAGCCTCTTCACCTCATTTAGGGGCGATCTCTCTCTGTGGGGTTTCTCTAATTGCTGAATGTTCACTAAGGGACACAACATCTGGATGTTTTCCATCGTCTGTCTCCTTTGTTGTTTGTTTTAATTATCTGTAACGAGCATAATGAGCCAAACTAATAAACCAGGATGATTTAGTGTTTATTAATCAGAAACTTGACATTAGAGAGGCAAAGTTGGATAAATACGTGATAGAAAACATTCAGGTGCGGAGAGGGAGGAGGTGGTGGGCGGAGGGGCAGAAGGCGGGCGTGTTTCTGTGCAGGTTGAGGATGACGGGTCGCGATGTACATCAGGCCGACGTGTCGAAAAGCTTCTCGATCATCTCCTCCACTTCCTCCGGGCGATACTTGTGATACTTCTCAGGGTTCTTAGTGAAGGAGATGTTTGCACATCTGCAGGAGAAACGAAAGGAGTGAAACTGTAGAAGTACATCCGCTAACCATATCTCGAGGCAGAAAGACTTCAGGAATGTTTAAAGTGCATAATTCTGCGGCGAGAACGATTATTTAGCTAACAGCTGCAGATCTTCCAGGAGTTGAAAACCCAGTGAATTCACCAGACTCAGAACATGCAAGTGTCCCGAGAAATCCAGACAAATCCTAAAAACTCAGAAGCTCTATCTGAGACTCTTTAAGCCACGAACCAGAGCACCGGTTTAGGTGGAAACCAAACCTAACTGGATTGGTTTAAGCAGCTCATACCAATGGTCTGAAGGTCCTGAAATAGCCCAGGGGTCTAAGTTCAGACCTCAATCTGACTGCAATATGGTGCTGAGACATGAAAAGATGTAGCCTGGTTGCTGTGCACAAACAAATGCCTGCAAAGCTAAAATAAAATAAAATAAAAACTGAGGCAATGTTGCAAAGAAGAGTGGGACAAAACTCCTTAACAAGAATGTGAGCAAACGGTAAACTCAGAGAAAAAATGGCTCCAGAGAGCCAGTGGGGCTGAAGCTGGCTCTACAAGCAGATGGATAATGGGGTGTACGGTTATCCCGACTCAGCTTTTTAATTTTGGAAAATGACAGCTTGGTGCCTGTTGTGTTTTGTGTACACTTGAGGTCAGATCCTTTAAGAACCTGGTAAAGGGCAGATCACTATAATTGGGTCCTGATAACTAAACACCTTGATCTAAAAGACAGTGTTCTTTCCTTGTATGATACAACCAGAGTTTTCTGGGTTCAAATGGTTCACGTTCCCCCGATAAAGATAAAGATGTCTCACCTCTGGAGGAAAGCTCTATAGGCATCCGAGACGATTTTCTTCTGGGACTGCCGGATGGAGTCTCGCTGCTCCTTATCTGGGATGGCCCAGCCTTTCTGGATCTTGCACAGCTCCTCCAAACCGTCATTGAAGCCCTGCGAGAGACGTGGGTAACAGCTGCAGCTATAAATCTGCTTTAATATGTTCAGACATTTATTCCTTTCTTTTTGTGGCTCACCTTGAATTTGTCTTTAATCACCTGCCGCTCTTTGTCTTTCAGCTGAAAGAAAACAACATTAATTTCAAACAATAAGTTACATGCAAAACTACAGTTTTCAGCTCGGCTGAAAACTCCAAATGGGTTTCTCTGTTTTTCTTAACTTGCCATCATAGCACAGGTATCACATCTGTACTAAGATACTTCTTTGACCTTTGATCCATGAAGTTCCTTTCAGTATATACATAGCCAGGTATGGGGGTTTCAGTATTTCTACAATCAGGTTTTTCTGTAGGACGAACACCAGCAGGGTGCAGGAGAGTCAAAGCTCCTCTTCCTCCATTCTCTTCATAGCTAACAACAATGCTTAATCTTACGGTATCATGAACAGCCTAAATGTTATGTTTTGTGTGCGTAAACTCCAGCCTTAAAAATACACGGCTTCCTTTAGTGTCCCAGCAACCAGCGCAACCAAGCCTGGGTGCAATCCGGGGATGTGTGCGCTCTCCTTCTAAGCTGCTATCCCTATTCCAGCAGGGATCACAGCTTATGCCGATTTCGATTCACAAGTTGCCTGAACGTGTCGTTGCATTTACTGATTTGGAGAGCATTGATTATTAGTTGCAGCTGGGGCTCCTTGGCATGACCCCAGGATGAGAGTCCACCTTAAAATCCTCAAAACAAGGGAACATGCAGGTGTAATCAGGGGAACTGTAAGTTTTGGTAATTGGTAACTTTCTCATCAGAAACTAACAAAACACAAGCGGTAGTATGTTTTCATTTTGATAAAATATATTAAACTCTGATGTGCTTTTGTATTTTCAACAGATGAGCAGAAATGTAAGGTTGACGTTTCTTTTCAAACTTAAAAGAATAAAACCTAAAATAAACAGAAAAGAGAAACAATATTCTAATAATTTTTCTTGTCCAAACTTGTCCATATTTCATACATGTACTGTATATATCATTTTGCTCCTCTAAATTTATTTTGTCGTGAAAAGACAAAAGAATAAATTGCGCCTCCTAGAATAATGGTATCTATGGGTTGCCTCACCCGGAATACTAATGAAATTCTCTTTGCGTGTGATTTTGTTTCCATAATTTTTTTTTTTACAAATTCAAAGAGACTCAAACCAAAGTTTGGTTTCTTTGACCCGAAAACAGAAAACAATGTCAGTAATATTTCAACTTATTTAGTATTTTAAAATGCTAATTAAGTAACCACTTGTTTTTTTTATTTTTATTTTATTTTACTGGTTTCTGAGAAACAAATGTAAAAACCAAAACATAATGAACCCACTGTGACAGAACACCTCCAGAAGAAAAGAGCCATAAAGAGTCTCCACATTCTGGCTGCTTTTTTTATTGTCATAGTGCAGTTTTAATCTGGCAACTGTCGAAACACTAAGAAACGAGAACCAAATCAGGATTGTGGATTGCACTGACGTTGTCATTAAAGGAGCGTCATAGAGGAAGATTATTTCAGGTAAATAGTAAATCCCATAAGGTCAATGAGGCTGCGGGGTGGTTCTGTCACATCCCGTCAATGTGCTATTTTATCAAATGTTTTAAACTGTTTGCAGAGCAACACACTATGAAGTCCTGACCTTGGCACCGGGTTGGAAAACAGGCATGTTCCTGTCCGTCAGGTGCTCCAGGACCTTCAGCCAGCTGCAGCAGAGAGAGCCGACTTCAGCAGGATGTCAAAACGTGTGAAGATTCGCCACGCTTGAAATGTTCAACCGGCATTTACCTGCGCTGATACATATCGATCTGCTGCCTGATCAGCTCCCTGTACGAAGTCTCGGCCTTCCTCTGGGTCACCGTGACCAGTTGGATCAGCTCGGACCTGCAGCCGTACAAAATGGAGAAAAAAAAAAAAAGGGGGGGGGGGGACAAATATTCACATCTCAGCGAACAAATCAAGTGAGAAATGTGGACAAACAACTGAGGCTGTGGAAGAGAGACGAGATGGATGCTGACTTCTCCAGCGACTTGAGGATGTAGTTGTAGTTGTTGTGCAGGAAAATGGCGCTCAGAGCAGAGTCCTCGTAAACTTTGGATTTACTGAGCAGGTTCAACTGCAGGTTTCCTAAAACTTTACCTGAAGAAGAGGATAGTCATCAGTCGGCAGGAAAAGGGGCTGTCACAGTAAACAGGGGAACTGTGGCCTTACAGATATATGAGCTCAGGAGCCGTTTGTTGAAGTCTGACGTGGAGCTGCTCGTTGAACTCGTCTCTGGAAAAACAGCAGAAGAATTTTACCAACAGTTTTGGGGCTCAGTTACTCCCAAACAAATTACTGCAGTAAGAGGAATCAGCATGAAGACAGAAAAAAACAACAACAACAGGCCTGTGAACACACGCACAGTTTTCCGGCTTACCTCGGGGGTCTAAAGGGATATTGTAAGTGTCCCCCAGAACTAAAAAGGCCGAGGCAAGGCAAACGAGAAGAGACAGAAAAAAAAGAGGCAGGAGCAACAAGGTTAGAAGAGATTTGTTAGGGCAGAGAAAGCAAACAGCGGTCAGCCAGGCAGCGAGGGAGGAAAGAGAAACATTTCCACCGTTTTCGGAGAAATTTAGGAGGCGGCAGCACAGAGCAGCAGAAAAAAAAAAAACAAGCAGAAACCGGGAAAATCAGACTGTCGAAGGGGCGTTCAAGTGGTTTCACATTTCATAACTGAACAGGTGTTTGGAGAGTGATGTTGCACTTCGGCTGTCTGTTTGGTTTCCGAGAAACTTTTATTGTTTGTGAATCTGGCTCGGAAAAAACATTCAAAAGGTCATCTGTAAACCTTTAAAGTAGTTAATATGTTGAATGGATGTGAGAAATAAAACATCCCGCTGTCAGTGAGGACTATTCACTTATTTTTAAGTCAATTTTCAAAAAGGTTAGTTGGCATTAAAATATTTAATTTAGTGTAAAACGAGTGGTTATTATGACCAGAAAAACCCAATTTAAAAATGTTATCCAGTTTGATGCTGCGCAACACCTAGGAAATACATAAAAGGACAAATAAGAAAGATTTTAAACAACTGAAAATAAATTATAAAATGCTAGAAAACAAAAAAAATCTTAAAAACAAAAGAATGAAAAAATAAAGATGCAAATAAATAAATAAATTAGTGGGTATTCAAGAATTTTAATTGCCGTGTGAGATGCCTTCAAGGTATTCATGTGAGGTAAAAAATAAAATGTACAAAAAAAATATTATTAACAATAAAATGTATACGATAAATATTTTTAACAATAAATAAAATAGAAACTAGGACTGAGCAATATAGTAACAAACTATATCGGTAAAATAGAAATCATATTGATCGATATGGATAATTATCAACAAAGTCAAAACCTATACTTTAAATGCAGCCCTGGCCATTTTATGCTGTTGCTTACCGACCTATTTTTAGATAAAGAACACACAAATACTGAATTTAAACTCAACTTTTTACCAAAACTGCTAATTTTTAAAAAAGAAAAAAGAAAGTGTGCTCTCTGAACTCTTTGAAGGGGGCGGACAGAGCGTTCCTGGGTCTGCGTTGTGATTGGTTGGGAGGATGTAATGACTGTAATATTAACCTACATGGCTAGAATACAAAAGTAACTAACTTTTATTCTATTGAACTTTTTATCTTTTTTCCTGTCATTGATATACATCTATCGATCGATATATATCGTTATTGAATTATCGTTCAGCCCTAATAAAAACTACACAATTGTACACATAAAACCTTTAACTTACTGTTTAGGCTCCATTTAAGGGAGTTACATGAAGTACATTTCTAAAATAAATGAAATAAATAGGGAAAAAAAATAATATTTAAAGCATTTTGAATCGTCTCGTTAGGTTAGACCTGCATTTTCGAGGCCCCTCTGGGATAAATAAAGTATTTTGTAATTGAATTCAACTGAATTCAATTACTGAGAAGTGATTTATAAAAACAAACTTGCCTTACCAAAAGATTGAAAAAATAGCTGTAAGATTCATGATGGTGTAGAAGATGTCCCGGGGAGATCCAGGTGAGGGAAACAGAAATCTGATGGTGTTTTTTTTTTACTTTTCAGAACCCAGCAGGCGACAGATGGATGGAAAGCAATATTTGAGTCCTGACCGCTAACAAATTTACGCTGATTAAACTAAACTGAAGTAATAATATTTGGACCAATAGAGGAAAGATCAAAAGTTAGCACACAGCTTCAGTCGCTTCAGCTAAAAACCACTAATCAGGCCCGAAATCTGGGAGTAGTGATGGACTCAGACCTGAACCTCCAAAAGCATCTAAAGACAGTTACAAGGTCGGCTTTCTATCACCTGAAGAACATTTCTAGGATTAAAGGACTAATGTCTCAGCAGGATCTGGAAAAACTAATCCATGCGTTTATATTTAGTAGAATTGATTACTGCAACGGTGTTTTCACAGGTCTGCCTAAAAAGTGGATCAGACAGCTGCAGCTGATCCAGAACGCTGCTGCCCGCGTCCTCACTAAGACTAAGAAAGTAGAGCACATAACCCCAGTTCTAAAGTCCTTACACTGGCTCCCTATATCTCAGAGAATAGACTTTAAAATACTTCTGTTAGTCTATAAATCCTTAAATGGCTTAGCTCCTAAATACATCACAGACTTGTTATCAGCGTATAAACCCTCCAGACCACTCAGGTCTTCTGACTCCAGCCTGCTCTGCATACCTAGAACCAGAACCAAACATGGAGAAGCAGCATTTAGTTTCTATGCTCCAATTATCTGGAACAAACTTCCAGAAAACTGTAAAAGTGCGGAAAGCCTGAGTTCTTTTAAATCAAGATTAAAAACACATTTGTTTAAAATTGCCTTCAACTGTCCTAGTTAACTGAATCACCACTTTTTTGTTCTATTTTCTATCTATATTTTATTCCTACTTGCTTTTATTCTGTTTTATTTTGCTATATTTTAATCATGTAAAGCACTTTGCATTGTCTTTGTACTGAATTGTGCTATATAAATAAATTTGCCTTGCCTTGCCTTGCCTAAAGTCCAACGTGTTTTCTAAAGAAACTTAATGAACATTTGTGACCCGTTGAAGAATTTGTCCCGTTCCCTCGGCTCAGTTTTTAAATCTTATTGGCCGCCTTTACAAGAGGTCGTTTGCTTTGATGTATGAAAACAGCGAAACACATCACCGTCCAAGCACCTTCTGGCAGCGCCGTCAGGGGTTTCAGCAAAGCAGCAAGATGAAAGACAGTTAGCCGCCAGTGTCGTCATGGTGACAGTACCTTGGGAGGCCAACATGGCTCCGGCCGTCTCGTGAAAGTCGAGCAGCTGCTGCAGGAACAGGATGGCCTGTAGAGGAGAAGAGGCGCACCGGTACAGCTTCATGAACCACCGATCAGATGTTTGTCGGCAAACTAACATCTGGAGTCACTTTGCTGCAGAAGGCAACAACGGTTTCTAAACTACAACTTTTATGGAATCTCATTCTGACCCCCTGTCTACGTAGCACTGGGACAACTCTTTGCTGGGGTTGAAGTATTTTAACATAAATGTGTTACCAAACAAGTCAAAATGAGCAGGACGGCATACAGCAACTGGGTCTAGGCTGGAAAACAAACTCTACTCACGTTGCTGGTCAGTTCGTGGACTGTTCCATCTTTGGGCATGTTGTACTCCTTATCAGGGTCATTCTGTCATTAGGGAACAGAGACGACAGCGCGTAAAGATTGACTGATCAATCAATCAGGGGTTACTGAATATCTAGATGAAAACTGACGGTCGTGCCTTGATGCTGTCTGCAAACTCCTCCAGAGCTTTGGCTCCAATTGTCTCCATGGAGGTGATGAGAGTGGGCAGCTTGTTCTTTGTGCTCGCAGCTGTTCCCTGCACACAGGGTGGCATACGGTTGTTCAAACGCAAGCAGCACATTACTTTCCTGCTGCGTGGGAACAACAAGGCCGCACCGCTCCCACCTGCAGCGTTGAGTCGAAGTCGGACTTGTTCATTTTCAGGTGTCTGAGGATGGGGAAAATTGTGAGGACGGCCGAGTAGTCGTGACGCATGATGGCCCGGCGAGCCGCTGACACGATGTTGTCTCCCTCCAGCATCAGGTTATCCAGCGCCTCCTGTGGACAGATGAGAGAAGAACAGGGGTGGGGGGGTGTTACTGATCGCCGTCAACTTCTTTGAGCTTAAACAGCGATAAAAGGCTAAAAGTGCAACTATCCAATATATGTTTTTAAAAAAAAAAATTTATTTATATATATATATATATATATATATATATATATATATATATATATATATATATATATATATATATATGATCATTCAAATAAAAAAATTATAACAATCTATAATTCTTTAAGTGTGTCATTATTTCATATTTCCTGTCAAGTAGTCCATTATGAATTATTTAAACAGTCACTATAGCTTATTATTAGACCCTAGCATCTGATTGGTTCACCTTCATCTCAGTTTAACTGCAGACCAATCATGTTTTTATATAGCAGTGTTTGCACCGCCCACAGCCTTGGCAAGTAAGAAATTCAATAAAAAAAAATAAAAAATAAAAAAAATGAAAAAAAATCATGAAATGTTACAACACAGAACAAGGAACTAATCAAATAGATACTTTACATGCTTTCAAAATCTAATGAGAACAAATCTAAGATCAAATTTTTTTAAATGATTGAAGATGTAAATCATTTTCAGTAAATTTATATGTCCGTTAAATATAGGTACCAGCTGTAAGTCGCTCTGGAATATAAGTCGCATCAGTCAAAGAATGTGTCATAAAGAGGAAAAAACATATGTCACACCGGCCTATATGCATTTATTTCACACAAACAAGACTAAAAACTGACATTTATTATGGTAAACTAACTTATTCAATTACACAGTTGCATCCACAACCGGCTGAATAACATAAAAAAGACATAGGAGGATGAATGGGCAACTCCAACCGGCACGGTTCTTGCCAGCGCATTTCAGCTTAACGGCCCGTTACGGTGAAAGTGATCAAACTTACGCAGAAATTAGACCGTTAGCGTAACGTAAGCTAACAGTACGACACGGATGTTTCAGAGCAACATAAAGCTCACGTGCATCAGCAAAGTTGTAACCCTCCCAGACAACAGAGCTGTAAGCTAGCGCTAGCCGTTATTAGCTTCACGGACAGCCCAATAATGGAGTTCTGTCGCGGTCCGTTTCCTTTGAGCTGCATCACACAATGCTCCGCTGCGTGAATCCATACTGAAACATTGAAACAACGTACAAACATGCTCTGTCTATAAGTTTATCTTTCAATTATTTTTTTTAAGTGGTACAGGAGCAGGATATAGTTTTCACAGTCCTAGTGAGCCCTCTTGTGGCTATAGACAGTAATGTTTAAGCCTTGGTTCATGCTGGTCAGTATGAATTACCATTTAAATTTGATATACAAGTCGCACCGGACCATAAGTTGCAGAATCGGCCAAACAATGAAAAAAGTGCAATTTATAGTCTTAAAAATACGGTATATACGGAATTATACACATGAATACTTATTTATCAACAACACCTGCTTGATAAGACTGAAGTCATAAGTATTAGATTTAAAACTAAATCTGACTTTATTGTGTTGAATTGTATTACAATATATTGTATTCCATAACTTGGCCCAGTTTCTCTTGACAAATTACTCTTGTGATGAATTGTCATAGAAATACACAAAATTGAATAAACATATTTTATTGCTTCTTTCATTCCCTGAAATTTCATTTCAGAACTCGGATTTAACTTGGAGCAATGCACTGCTTCCCGACAGAGGCCCGACCTGCAATAAAAACATCAGATTTCAGTGTTTCTGACCTGAATCAGGGAGTCGAAGGTCTTCTTCTGGTGATGCTCGGGGATGATTTCTGTCAGGAGGGCGTACTCACTCTGCGCCAGCTTAACGAAGGCACTGATACAGTGGATGTACGAGTCGATCTCGATGTCGAGGACATCGTCTTTCCCTGAGAGGTGAACGAGATCAGTTCCAGTAAGATTTCTAGTTCACAGTACAGAGCAAACATTTTAGCTGCCCCCTTTTTTACTTATGCTTTTCTTCCAAACATTAACGGTTAAGATTTCTGAAGGTTTTTCATTGTTTTTTGTTTAACTTTGGTTGATTTTTTTTAATGATTTTAAGCCAAGAACCCTTCACCATTTCCAAATCAATGGTGCTTTTGTTGGTTTATAAGCCACTTACCCTGAACTATTATTGGATATAGGGCTCCTAAAATCCAGGAAAGAACAAGAGTTGTGCTTACACACAACGGAAATCTTGGCAAAGACTCAAATCTAAGGAAACACTAAAGATAACACCGCCTTAAAGACAGAAGTCAGGATTTTAACTCCAGCAAGGCAATAAGTGAGCCTGGAAAATAACTCCCGAAAACACCCTCAGAAAAAAATTCACATTTGGTTTATCAGTTATGATGAAAAGATGTTTATGAAGACACAACAAAGAAAATAATTTCAGTGTTTTTATTATGAACACTTGTGTTGCTATTTATTTTATTACTACAATACAATACATATGTTTTGTTTCTTATAGTTTTATCAATATTTCTTATTTTGAGAGTTGTTATAATTATCATTATCATATCATGTCTTAAAACCTGACATTTTTATAACAAACTGTCTCCCTTTACCTAAAAGACAACACAAAGTTAATCAAAAGTATATAATTGGACTGAATCTGAATATATAAATGAAGTGGACTGCTTTGAACTTAATTTGGACTTGAGTGGATTCCCAGTTCTAGTTACCATTATTATTATTGCACACTCAACATGTTTTTTATGAAATATATATTTAAATATTCCAATATTTATATACATATTTGTATTATTTATTTTTTTATCAGTATACACAATAATTCCCTGTATATTACCCAGTGCATCAAATAAGTAATACAAATTCAAAAGCACCTTCAGAAACCCTAGAAAATGATTGCTTCAGATTGGGGCATCTCTGAATCTTTGGAAGAAAAATATAAGGAAATAAGGTAGGGATCAGGATTTATACAGCTCTGTGAAGCAGTGTGTGTGGAGGGGTAGTAAAACTATGTGTTGTATCTGCAGGCTGAAACTATCCCCCATATTTAAAAACCAAAAACAGACATATTTAATCCGAGGACCAGCTGTTTTCTCCCTTTTCCCCCCATTTTCCCGGCACTCACCTGTGGCGGCCCCGTGCTTCTCGTTCAGGGCGTCAGAGTGGAGTTTGACCCGAAGGTCATTATCGTAACCTGGTGGGTGGGGACGGGATAGCAGGAAGACTAGTCAAAACCACCTGGGCTACGACCAGGCAGGGGTGGGGGGGGGGGGAAGGGGGGTACAAACCTGACCCTGGCTCAGCTGTTCTGACCGCCACCAAGCACCAGCACAGGGACCAGAAAAGAAGCAGGGGACACCCGTGGAAGGCTAGGGAGGGGTTGGGGACCCATATGTTTATGTTGTCTAAATCAGTGAGTGTGTTAAAACTAAGTGACAGAGCCAGGCTTCAAGTTTCACAACAGCTTTAGATTGATCTCACTATTTTTAAAAATCACATCCAGACACACATTTCCACTGCTGGTTTATCGCTATCCTGGAAAAACTTCAATGAGTAACATTAACATAAAATGTTAAAGATTTGTTTCATTTTTTCATGCCGCATAGTTTACGTTTAGTTTTACATTTATGAAAAATGTATAATTTTATAAAGAATTTAAAACATTTAAATATTTTATTTATTTTAGATAGAATTATTGATTGTTTTATATTGAAATCTAAGACATAAAGGATTAATGAAAACAACATTAGCTAATATTTAAAAAAGTACAATTTCTAGTGTCAAATAAAACTGAAATAAAAATATAAATATATTGGTAATACAAATAAAAACAACTGCTGCAGATTTTTCTTCAACAGAAAGGATTTGTCAATCCATTTCTATGTGAAAGGCCCTCTGGTACCAGGGGTCCTAGCGATCACCGTGAACTATTTTACAAAGAAAGTTGTATGGGCTGGGCTTCATGCTACAGAGGTGGACACACACCTCCAAATTGCACCCAAGATCAACTTCTCGGGAGACTGAGGGTGGCTGTGAGTTACAATGTGAGCTATGAAATCTAAAGATGCAAACAATGTAACGTCAGGATGTTAAAGAAAAGCCCAAAGATTGTATTTAATCCGTCTTTGTATAAAGCTCTGAGCTGCACCAACTTCCACTGCACCAAGTTCTGTTTTCCTAGCCTTCCTGCTATAAATAGTTATTAATTATTTGTATTAGGAGCAAATATTTTTTTTCATACGAGCTGAGTGACAAAGAGTTGCTGTTAGACAGGGTGTAACTTAGTTCTTTAATAATAGTTTTATTTTAGCATGGTCCGGATGGTTGGGAAAGCGGAGCGAACAAAGAGAGCAGCAATTTATGACTGCCTCCTCAGTAAAGAAGGATATGGAAATTTGCAGCAATTTCTGAATGACATAACGGTTTGTGCAGGTCATGGAGATCATAGGAAACTATTAATTCTGTATAAAAAGGGACCTAGAAATACAACACTTTGATAAACCACTTCAGGTCATTTAGTCTATAGATTCATTCATCAGAATTTCCTGAAAACATGTGAACATTAGATTGTGACGGAGCTGATAGGCTTCTTAGCAGTGGAGACGTGATTCCGGGTGGAATCTATTTATTCTTTAATAAAACAAGACTAATTACTTGACCTTATTCCAGATTCATCAGAAGTCATGTTTGATTTTTAGGCTCTTCTGGCTATCAGAGCTGTTGTGACAGACCAGTTTTTCTGTGTGACTGAAACAGCTGCAGGGGGAAAAAAAACAGAGAGCGAAGAGAAGACCGAGGTGCTTTACCTTCCAAAGGAGTGAGGTTAGAGCCCCCCTTTTTCCCATCCAGCCCATGCTGTGAGTACTGTTTCAGAAGGTTCTGAGCCTTGCGAATGGTCCCTGGTCCCATAAACAGAGAGACAGAGTCCAGAGGAGAGGAGGGGGGGAGGCAGCGAGGTCCAGACAGCCAAGTAACACGAGAAGGGAGAAGAAGAAAAGATAGGAGAGCTAGGAAGTGAGTGTTGAGAAGCAGACAGCACGTCCCTCCACCATAAGGCAGCCAGCAGATCTCTATGAAGGCGTGGGAGAGCAGCCCACCGCCACAGCTACACAACAGGGTAAACTGGGTGAAAGACAAACTAAAAGCACCGACAGGACAGCTGTGCTGAAACACACAGCGCCAGGGTCATGGAAGAGAATACACAGGTTAGGTACACAGCCGTCAATATTAATACAGTCAGCATCATTATCATCCCTGATATCTGAAGGTACACAGACGAAAACATGTTCAACAGGTTAAGAACTAAAAACATGATGTGTTGGCTTGGGTTAGTGAGCGTGTGGCACATTTAGACTCTGACAACAAAAAACGCACAGAGCTGGAGCTGAAACGGTTAGAACATCAGCAGCGGCACACGTGCAACAAACACGGGGACATGATCGCAGCGCCGCAGCCATGTCCAACAACATGCCAATTTCAGCGGCGGCTGACTCCGCATCGCTGCTGACAGAGGACACACTCGGGGGTCTCCTCACAGACCCGACACTCTTGCTTGTAGGGAAGAGCGCTTGAACTGATGTTTAAGTCTTAGGGTGGACCGGCCATGGCAAAATCATCAGGGTGGTAAGAAAACAGCAGGCGTTTAGCAATAAGAAGATGGTGGACATCAGCAGAACATTGTTGTCCTAAATGTTTGATGGTTCCAGCCAAACACTGTTCATATTCGGAACCAAAAGAAAACAAAGTAAAATGCTTTATGGTTTCTCGTGGGGCAGAACTGTAAGGTGCAGTGGGCAAAAATGCAGAAAACCTATAAAAAATAAAATAAAAACAAAATGAAAGATGTGAATGTCTGCTGTTCTAGATTAGAATTAAAGTCAACCAGGAGAGATTCAAAAAATGCTTTGGTTTGTGTCACAAAGGAGGAGTCAAAGTTTTGATGCCTCCATCATGAAGGTGTTGCTCTAATGTTTAAAACCACTGATCCAAGTGATCTAGAAAGCCATCAGTAAACACATTTTCAAAGGAATACCCCCGAAAAATGTAAAAAAAAAAAGAAAAGAAAAAGAAAATAGCTTTATACTGTAACTCCTGGTCAAGTTTAGCAAAAGACACAATTTAACTACATCTCATTTAAAGGTTCCCTATAGATATATTAATAAAACCCTTTTTTTTCTTCTTCAAATTTTACCCCCAATAACAGTCATTCAGTCAGAGATTAGACACTAAATTTCTGCAGGGTTTTGGAAAGACGTTTTATAAATGAATGACAACCACCTTGTGGTAGATCTGTTAGCGTCACACTCAGAGCAAAGCAGAGCTGAGTGGTACATCAAATTTAATGTTAGCAATGTCGCTCTTTCAAAAGCAGTGCTTCAACGAAAGATTAAGTAGCCTTTTATAATTCAAGTAGCATGCATTCATGCTTTGATTGTCAATATTGTCTTTTGCCATCTGGATGGATTCTTAATGCCCTTTGTACCGACGCTTTACACTGACTTTAGTGACCAACATGCTACAGCTCAAGGGGAGTTGTATAGAAATTGTGGAACAACTGGTTACCTCCACCTTGTACAATTATGTACTTGTTCAAGCATTTCTGATGGAAGGCTGAAATAGTTAATAAATGTTTTCTTAATATCTCATGTGTTATTGTTTCCCTAGTATTAAGCGGGGGGAGGGGATGGGTGCCTAACAGTCACATTCCAGAGTGAATGAATCCCCTAAAAAGCATGGTTCTTCCTGTGATCTGCACACAAATTGTGTGAAGAATTAATTAACAAGCTGTTGGTCAGCGACAAGCTGCCATAATTACTAATCACACAAACCACCACGGCCTAACTAAATCTACACCGCCTTCAGTTTCAGGGCGTCAGCAGAGATCATTTCATAAAAGTTCCTTTTTCATTTATAGACAAGTGTTTCTGTCTCAAAATAGAACATTTAAAAAAGGACTTGCTGAAGGTATATGAGCTGGGATGGAGCTTAAATGAGGACATCATTGTGTGGAACAGCAACAACCCGGCAGCCCAGCGCTTATTAATTTTAATCAGTTCCACCTTTGCAGCGGCTGACTCACGCCATCAGCGCCGCTTCCTGCTGAACCGCGCCGTGAAACCGAAGGCCGACATGCGGAAACGGACCGACTGAATCTGATCAAACAACCTGAACTTGAAAGACAAAAACCTAACGATATACAGTTTCTTGCAAAAGTATTCACCTTATTTGGTCACATTCCAACCTGCAATTTAAACGTCTTTCAATCCCATTTCACGTGATGGATCTGAACAAAATAGTTTAAGTTGGAGAAGTAAAATCAGAAAATTGTGGATGAAAAAAAAAATTAAAAACTGAAAATTGGCATGTGCATATGTGCTATGAAGACCCTAAAAGGTTCTGGTGCCGGTTACGTTCAAGGGTTCCATGATCGGTAAAATGAAGTCCAGCTGTGTGCATCTAAGGCTACGTTCACACTGCTTTATTGAACACTTCTAGAAACAATTACATCCACCATTACTTCCGTAAACGGTGCGCTGCTGTCTGATGCACGTCTGATGGCAGCTGCATTCAATAGTAATATGAACGGCCACCTCAAACAGATCAGGTTTCAGCAAAAAATGGGAATTGAGCATCAAGACCTGGTGCTAAATATAGGGTCAATGTGGAGCCGAATCTGTCAGTCTGCCTGTGATTTGAGACTGGGACTGCGAATTCTTAAATAATCAATTTTAATTGCAGGTTGAGAGGCAACACACCATAAAAAATACCGAGCGAGGGTGTGAATACTTTTGCAGGCCACTGTATCTCCTCTGTTCTGAAACGTGGCATCAAATGGACAGAAGCAAGCACAACGCACACACGGAAGCTTTGTCTTTACCTGGGATGTAGACTGTCATCACAACACAGGGATTATGGAGGAGGAAAGGATGCAGGATGGTTAGAGCATTTAAAAAATGTGGAGAGGAATCATTTCAAAGAGACGGAGAATAATGTGGCTGGATGGAAACGGACAAACAGACTGAATGCAGGCGTCATACTTGACAGATTCAGACGTGTTTGTCACATTCATCTGCGAATGAGAGGCCGGGACTGCAGAATGAAGGGGAACGTTAACAGGTTATGTTTGGAAGGAGGTCCGTCGGCTGCTGACCTGGTCTCTTGGGCGCCTTTTTGGTGGGCGTGTCCTTGCGTTTGGTTTGGACGGCCGGCGAGTACAGGACACCAGAGGAGGCGCTGTTCTTGCGGAAATGTTCTTTCAGGCCTTTGATGGAGCGATCCAGCTGGCTGGACCGGATCTGAAAGTAGACGTTCATGAAATCTGTGCAGGACAGAAGGAGAAGAATACATGATGAGTTACAAGAGTCTGCAAATTCTTGCATTGCATTGATGAAAAATGCTCTTAACGTTACACAAGCTCATTTTACTGTAGCTCCTCTCTCTTATTTGCAGTGTAACATCCCTTAAATAATTAATGATAAGTCATGGCAAGAAGGTCAGGAGAAACAATTTGATATTTAATATATCAAAATAGAATAGAATAGAAAGCGCAATGGGTTATTATCTATGTAGGCAAGTCAGAAACGATGCACTCTGACGAGTGGAACTCTAACTCAAAACTACTGCCTCTGTCGGGGAACCTGCAGCACATTTCTTCCTCTATGGTTCCCGTTTGTGTCAAAGCTTACACAAATGCGGTTGTGTGCTTTATCATGCGATCAGCAGGTCAGACCTAAAAAGAAACTGTTGTGTTTTTGTTGTGTTTTTTTTTTTTGTTAGATGATGCCACGAATGAAGGTGTTCTACCAGTTTCATTTTGTTTCCGCCACAAAACAATTCTAAACGTCAGGAACAAGTGAAAATTTGGATGAGTTTGGACAAAGAAGTCCTTCCAAAAACACTTTTTTTTTAATGTTGTTTTGAGCCGGACGGTGAAATCGCACATCATTACCATAAATGGAAAATAATGCGGGAGGATAAAACCTATGTTGTTTGATGTGAGATGTATGGAGAGTTTCAGATTTTTTCCCCCAAGCTAACTAGCCATAAAATACATGTTTTTTTTTGTTTGTTTTGTTGAAAAGATGCCCAACTGTTTTGCTACCGAGTTTTGTGTAAACATTAAATACCAGCGTAAACAAACTGATCAGTATCCGTCATGTCTCCAGGGGCGGAAGCAACACCCCTCCACTTCCAGTGTTGAGGCCAGTTTTAGCTCAGAGATGAGCTGCAATTCCATGTTGGGCAGACAAACTTGCAGAAAGTATACTTGTAAACGTAAATTAACAAGAGCGGTTGAGCCAACAGCCGAACCAACACAAACATGGCAGCGCAGGAGTGGTTTTGCGTAGCTGCTGCCATCACATGTGATTTGTAAGATTTCATCTTTGATAGTAGAACAGCAAAAAAAGCCTTGACTAGGTTACCTTCTCGTGGTTTCTCGTGATGTGTGCTGCTTATGTTTTAATTTGATACCATGATTGGCAAAAAACAACCTTTGGTAGGCGGGCACTAGGTGTCACTTCGCCCAATCAGCTCAGAGAGCTCTGCTGAAATTCCCTCCTTTCCCCAAACGGATTCAAATGAGGCAGTCCCAGATGGATAATGTGCAGAACCAGAGTGCTACACATTATCAGTCTGGTTGGCCAGGTTAATACGGAGCCACGTTAGCAGGAAACAAAACGGTGCTTTAGTCCAAACTAGCTGGATAACTGCTGTTATTCAGTAAAATTACTCACAAGAGAGTGAGTGGGCTGCTCGGTCAGCTTAAGAACCCCACATTATTCCAGGTAACAACATTACCATCCTCTTAATCTGACTGCAGTTCTCCTTACAGCTAAACTTTTAGCAGGAAACTATTATACTGCTGTATTTATAGCTGAGTTCTCTTCCCAATGCTACGCTGCCCCCTGGTGGCAACCTTAGGTGGGCTTTCAGCTACTTCTGTTTTCCCCTGTCCCTGATTTGTTCATTGTCCTTCAATCCAGAGATTGACACCAGTAGCTGTTTAACTAGTGCCAATCTGTTGTTTTTAGGTCAAAAATACACAAAGCATAGAGAGAAGTTTACAGCGATGAGAGAAGTCCTGTAAAGTAGCGAAAGTTGGGAATAAATACAACAAGACTTGCTGAATAAAGACATCAGATCAACGAATGTAAATCCCTAACCTTAAATAAGTTTACTTTCCAATCATGTATAGAGATTGTAATGTTACATCATACGAACAGGAACACGTTTTGTAATGTTATGACGCATATTTTGATGGATGCTGTGATGAAACACAGGAGCTAAATATAGTTTGATCCCGAACCGCTTCCCTGCTGACCATCAGTCAGGGAAATTAAACTTCTCCCGAGGTACGCTACAAAGACCTGAAGTGGCTCTAATTCGTTTGTATTAGAGCCCCGCAGTCAATGAAAGATGTTTAGTTACAGCAGCTCATAAAACACATTTATATTACGTCAAGAAAACATGTTATCTCAGCTGCATTATGTTAGAGTGAAGAACAACTCAACAGATCCTATAACGGAGTAAATCTAATTTAAAAAAAAGACTGGGAGACCCGGCGGGGGAAGTGATAAAGGAAAGCAGACAAACTAACACGGACAGCCGTACCCTGGTTGCGTCCGTATTCCACCAGCCAGCCGGAAATACAGATGATGTCCTGCAGCACGGCTTCGGGCAGGTGTTCCAGAACCACCTCCTCCTGCAGCTCTAAGTCTTCGTCCACAGTGATGGCGTCCAAGATCAGAATAGGGGGGACGGGTTTACTGTAGCGGGTCAAGAGGCTCCGGAACTCTGCCTCCAGCAGCTCTTTCCCTTTCTCAAAGCGAGCTTTCTGAAGAGAAAACAAACAAACAAACCGGACTAATCAGGGCAGAACTATTTGCCTTTGTTTAATCCATGATAAATAAAACAATTTTTTTAAACCAGGCTTAAGCTGAGATGGACAGGGAGGGCACAGGGCTTCTACAGATTTATATTTTGTTTTTCTTTTTATACTTTCCTAAACTAAATTTTACACAATTCATTTTCAAATTCCATAAATTTTCACAGAGACACAAGATTTCCCCCTTTGTAATTTAAATGATGGATGGATGGATGGATGGATGGATGGATGGATGGATGGATGGATGGATGGATGGATGGATGGATGGATGGATGGATGGATGGATGGATGGATGGACGGACGGATGGATGGATGGATAAACAGGCGATCGGAGGGATTGATGCACGGAAACGTTTTTTTTTTTTTATTTCTAAAGTATGAACTCAAAATCTAAACAGTTAAGATTTAACATGGTTAACAGGCAGCAGTTTATTTTATCATAAAAAACGCTTCATTTGACGACTATGTAGCAACCCTGAAATGGATATAATGCAGCGCGTCGGACTGATTTCTGTCTGCGCAGAAGAAGATTATTCTAGCACAGACATCAGAAGATACGTTACCACGGTGTTGAGTTCGGGGCTGTCAGGGTTGTTGTCCTGAAAGTATTCCACAGCTTTCTGGATCCTTGCAATGCAGGCGAGGTACTCATCCAGTCGGCCTGAAGGTCTGGTGAGAGCAACAGGTGCATCATGTCACAGTAACCGCTCACAGCACAATTTAAAAAAAAGGTGGAGCTAATCCTCACCCCTCTCTGATTATCCTGTCGGTGTCTTTGGCCACGTGGTAGTAGCTGATGACGTGGTCCAAGCAGGACAGAGTTTTGTCCACGTTCTCCTGCAGCCTCTGCAGGTTCTCCGTCTGCTTGTGGACCGGGATGATGGAGTTCTCCAGCTGCATCAGGCGGCTCTCGAACGAGGACAGGATGGAAACCTTCCAGAACGGGAACAAGAGAACAGGTTGAAAACAGACCGGGGAACCCAACGGGGTTTATGTGTGCACGCAAACGGAGTTCATTTACATATAGCACGCACCCAGGCACCCGTGGTACCATGCCTTTTATTGCAGCAGCATAATCTCAAAGTAAAATATAGAAAAATTTAATTTCAGTACTTTTGTTGTTGCTGTTGGGAGAGCACTTCTGCTGTAATACTTTATAAAGGTTGGAGCAAACAAAGAAGAGGAATCTTTGACCAGACCTCTTTGCACGCCTTGGTCCTCAGCTCGCCCCATATCCTACTTTCCATGTTGGAAAGATAAAATCGGGTCCTTGTGTAGCATTGTTTGTCACAGTCCCAGTTTTTTAAACTTTGTAATTACTGCATTACAGTACACGTGTCGACATTTAGCCAAGAAGCTGTTTTCTTGAAACCACCTCCTGACTTGGATCAAATGCCTTAATTGAATGACATGCATTATTGTCTTTTCAATTTTGAAGAGTAGACAAAAGTAAATGGCCTCTATTCAACATCTCAGGTATGTATTACCTAAGAAAACATCATGGATACTTTAAACAACCTGCAAAAACTATGAATTTGAAGCAGCTCCTTTACAGATGCATCTCACTGACATAGAAGGTTGGTGAAGACTCATCCAGGTCATAATCTATTCAAAATAAGGTTGAAAAAAGAAAACAACTGGGCTTTAGCTTCAGAATAGAAGTCCAGTTATTTTATTTTTTAACCTTTTTCTGGATTCAATTAGAACATCATAAAAAAATTACCCTCACAGAGTTACTGTGAATATTTCAACCGTTTATTTATATTTAACTCTGATAACTGTAGCTCAGAGCTAAAAATAAAAACAGCCCCAGATACAGTTTCTAAGAAAAATTGAATACTGGGTAAGACCACTAAGGTTTAATAAAAAGTATATCCCTGAACTGTACAGTATTCAATGCTTGGTCAGGGACCTTACATGCATTATTGTATCAATGCAGCGTGGCATGGAGCATATCAGCCTCTGGCTCTTCTGAGATGTTAAGGAAGCTCTGATGTCTCTCAACTTTCTCTAACAATACTCCACAGATATTCTCTGTAGGGTCTAGGTTAAGGTAGTCTGTTGGCCAAACAAGCAGTGACACCATAGTAATTAAAGTAGGTACTGGCATCTTTGCGCAGGTACTGAATCTTGCATAGAGCTTGTCAACAGAAGCATGAGGGGCTCTAAAATTTACCAGGAGACAGCTGCACTGCTTCTGGACGTAAAAAATAAAAAAGAAAAGAAAAATAGTGGACCAACACCAACAGATGACAGGGCATCCCAAATCATCACTGACTGTGCAAACTTTACACCGGGCTTCAAGGCAAGGCAGGTTTAGTTATAAAGCACTTTACTGTAACAAGATGAATCAAAGTGCCTTACATAGAAAAAAAACATTACAGAGGAAAGCACATTGCAGTGGAATAGTAGAAGCAGGTCAAGATAAAAGGCAAGTTGGACCACAAACTTAAACATTAACATTCAAAGGCAATTCTAAACGAATCAGAGAGAAACTCAAGGATTCAGCACTTTTACAGTCTCTTGGGATTCATTTCCAGATAAGTGGAGCATAGGAACTAAATGCTGCTTCTCTGTGTTTGGTTCTGGTTCTAGGTATGCAGAGTAGACTAGAACAGAAGTATTTTAAAGTCTATTCTCTGAGATACAGGGAGCCAGTGTAAGGACTTTAGAACTGGGGTGATGTGCTCTACTTTCTTAGTCTTAACGAGGATGCGAGCAGCAGCGTTCTGGATTAGCTGCAGCTATCTCATCGACTATTTTTTTTGGCAAACCTGTGAAAACACCGTTGAGGTAATCAATTCTACTAAAGATAAACGCATGGATTTGTTTTTTCCAGATACTACTGAGACATTAGTCCTTTAATCCTGGAAATGTTCTTCAGGTAATAGAAAGCCGACCTTGTAATTCTGTTTAGATACCTTTGAAGATTCAGCTCTGAGTCCATCACTGCACCCAGATTGCAGGCCTTATTGGCGTTTACTAGCTGAAGCAGCTGAAGCGGTGTGCTAACTTTTGATCGCTCCTCTATCAGTCCAAAAATTATTACTTCAGTTTTGATTTTATTCAGTTAAAGAAATTTTTGGCTCTTCCATGCATCGATTTCTCCTAGGCATTTACTCAGTGTTTGAATGGATTCATAGTCACCTGGTGACATGGTGATGTAGAGCAGTGTGTCGTCTGCATAGTTATGGTAGCTGATGTTTTTTATGATCTGAGCTGGAGGGAGCATGTAGATATTTAATAGGAGGGGACCCAGGATGGACCCTTAAGGAACCCTGCATGTGATTTTTGTGGTATCTGATGTAAAGTTACCTATTGACACAAAAAAGTCCCTTTCTTTTAAGTAGGATTTAAACCAGTCTAGTGCTGTACCAAAAAGGCCGACTCTGTGCCTCTCTACTCTTCTTTCTACTTTCCTCTGAAAAGGTGACCTTGGACCAACTGAGCAACAGTTTTCCCCTTAATTTAAGTAAGATAATTCTGATTTTCCAATGGCCTAACACAAGGCATGTGAGAGTTTTAGCCCATGTCCTGGTGGATCTTGAAGCACTGACTTCAGCCTCCGGTCACACCGTCTGAATCTCCTTCAAACTCTTGAAAAGATTATGCTTTACATCCTTTTAAGATCGTCCCTGTTGCTTGTCAACAATTTTCTTTCACTGTTTTCTTCTTTCACTCAACTTTTCATTAATATGCTTAGATATAACACCATGAGAAGACGATTCATGCTATTTTTTTCCTCTTTCTTTATTCATACAAGTCCTATTTTACTGTTTTAAATAGGTTTCTTTGAGTTTTGAAGATTGTAAAAGTCTAAATTAGGACTAGGCCTGCAAATTAGATTTTGGTTAGAGGGACTTATTTTAAATGTAACACTGCTTTCTGTCTTATTCCTGCTCAATTTTTTTTTTTTAATAAGTAAGAGCCAGCTTTTTCAGCATTGACTTGTCATGGCTTAACCTCTGTGTATACTGTATCAATGTAAAGTCAGCAGTGTTTCCCATGATCATGCAGGTCGTTACATGGACATGTATATACAAGGTAATGTTGAATAAAAACATTCTTGAGAGAATGAAATGTAGTTTTTTGTAGCATAATCAACAAAATAAATGTATGAAATGAGTACATATGTGTATAATAATTCACATTTTCAATAAAATCACTGAATTACTGCATAGACTATAATCAGAAAATTCTAATAAAGCAATTACTCCAGATCGGTAAGAAAGGAAATGATCGAGGTATTTTTAATAATAATAATAATAATAATGCTGGTTTGCTTTGGACAGCAGTACAAACAGGTCTTCTTCTCACCATGCCTTTGGTCAGCTGATCGCTCTTCTCCAGGTTCTCCCGGATGAATGACAGCGTCTCCTGTTCCTGTAAATAAAAGCCCCACAGTAACTGATCCCCTCATCACACCTTATCTGACACCACCTTCAACAGTTTACAAGACTGCGGGCATTTAAGACACTCTGCCGGTTAAGTTAAACCGTGCATTTAGCACAGGGAGCCTCTTCCTGTCCAGCCAAACTGACCTGGTTCAGTTTCTCCTCGATCTCTCGCTTCCTGGCGGACGCATCCTCGGTAGGAATCATCCTGGAGGTAATTCCCATCGAAGGACGGCCTCCAGGGCAAGAACTAAATGTATATCGGGACTGTTTCAAAGCACAAAAACAACAAACCAAAGCTGTTGTTTCACGCAGCTAAAGGAAGCTGTTCTAAGCTAGGTTGGCAAGCCGTTATAGGAAACTAACTTCCGGTTTACTTTCAGAATAAAACGATGAGTTTTAGTCAAAAGAAAAAAAATTATACCAGCGTTAAAAATAAATGTAACTGTAAATGTAAGATTATCCAAATTTGAAATTCTTTTATCACAAACTATGTTTTACAATTTAAGTGTTTGCATTTTCTTCTTTGCATATTTTCAGAATTTATTGCTGTCCTGCAACGATGACATTTTGGCTTTTATTCTGAAAGAAGATCCACTGACTTCCTGTTGAGGCGTTTTCGTCTCGTCTCTTCCTTACCCCAATATCTCCTCATAGAAACGACACTTTTGAGCAAAACCAGACTTCTTCTAGTCCCGAATACAATATATATATATATATATATATATATATATATATATATATATATATATATATATATATATATATATATATATATATATATATATATATATATATTATACACACACACACGTATATTAAATATATTTTTTGTGCTGCGTACACCTGTAATATACACAAATAGACACCTGAGGGCGCCATTGTATTCAATATAAAAGCAATGAATTGCTTTTTTTATGGCTTCGACCACAGACATATATACGTAGACGCGTCATAGGGCGCAGGTTCGCACGTCAACGTCACCGCCATATTGTATGTGGCAGAAAAAAGTTGAGTTCTGTTATTGTGAACGTGGATCAGAGAAGATGCCTCATTCCTGTGCTGCAATAAATACACACACACACGCATATATATATATATATATATATATATATATATATGTGTATATATATATACACATATATATATATATATGTGTATATGTGCATATGTGTGTGTGTTTATGTGTTATGAATTTAAGGATCAATTTGTTAAATCTAAACATTGTGGTCTTCATTATTTCATAAAACCGTGTCACATGTGAACCTTTAGGAACAGACTTTTTTGGTGAGTATTAAAGAGGTAAAATTAATAATATGAGAAAAAAAAGTCCTAAAGTAAAAATAAACTAACAAACACAAAAGTGATAATGTTATGATAAAAACATCATATTATGAGAATTAAGGGGGAACATTTCCAGAATAATCACAGTTTGCAGAATTATTTCACTCCTGGAGTAATAGGGCCAGGTTAGATTATTTTAATTATTTTTATTCTTTAGGACAATAAATTCAGGAGAATGAAGCTAAAGGGATACGAAAATAAACTTGTAATATTACAAAAAAGAAATACTACGAATACAAAGTATATTCAGAGATTAAAGTCCCTCTGATACTGTTTAAGTGACTGAGTAACTGCAGATTTGCCACATTAAAGATGGCGGACGCTCTGACGCATCGCAGCATAGGCAGAACCAGCCCAATGACGCGTCTACTCTTATATTATGTCTATGGCTTCGACCATACTAATCGAAAATATGTTAAAAAAATAGCTAAAACTTAAAATTGTTTCACAACGGAAGTCGTTAAAGACAAATGTGTATTTTAATACAACATAGCTTTTAGCTATGACAAAAAGTTTTATTGGAAACGGAACAAAATTAATGTAGTCTCTTTATATTTCAGATTTTTACATACCAGGACGCTATAAAAACAATCTGATCTTTGGTTTACTGAAATCTAGCCTAAAGTGTACAAAAGCACCACTAGGTTTCTACATCATTATGAAATTAGAGAGTAAAAAAAAAAAAACATCCACCTTGTTTTGCAGCTTCCATAGGAAATGCACTACAATAATTGATCAGCAGCAACTGTGACTGCCTCTATAGAAACAGGAGTTTCTGAAATTTGCAGAGAAAAAATATCTAAAAATTAAAAACATGGAACTAAACCGAGGGTCTTCACAGCAATGGATGTCCAAGGAAGATTTCCCAGGGTCGGAACATGTGATGCTCTGAAGAACGACAGACAAAAACAAACAGGAATCCTTAAAAGAACTGAGGAGAAAACTGAGCTGAATTTTTTGTTTTATTTTTTGTAAATGTTTATAAAATGAAGTAGAGCTCAAAACCGTGTGTGATTTTATACTGCTAAGATTTGATTCAAATTGTTTTAGAAAATTAAATGACCTGATAATCTTTATTCAGTCCTGTCATGTAACGCCTTGGGCTGAAAGCTGATGAACTTTCTTATTGTGACAATAAATTAAAACAAAAATCAGCAAACAAGTCAGAGAAAAGTCCCAAATGTATTTGCACACAAGATATTCCACAATGTTGCTTACTTACATATTTACAAGGAATACTTTACAGTCTGCTGTGCAAGAAAAAAAAAAAAACTTTATACAAACCATCTGAAAAGCTGTTTAAAGTTACATTAAATTATTAAAAGAAAATGAAAACACAAACTAAAGATTTGCATTAATGAGACTACAACACCAACTAGAGTTAGGTTAACATTTCAGGCTTTTCTCGCCCATGGCTGAGGTGTTAGTAAAGACTGTATTGCTCGGGTTCAGTTTCTGAAAAGCAGCAACCAAACCTCTAACCTCTGAATAAAACCA
The DNA here is from genome assembly GCF_011125445.2 of Fundulus heteroclitus. Lineage (NCBI taxonomy): Eukaryota > Metazoa > Chordata > Actinopteri > Cyprinodontiformes > Fundulidae > Fundulus > Fundulus heteroclitus. Next base: position 13,012,835 of record NC_046370.1, read on the forward strand.
GAAAATTGTTCTGAAGATGCAAAAATAAATCGAAAAAACAGAACAAAGATCTTGAGTCCATGTCGGAAAGATTTCTGTCCCCACTTGTACGATAATATAGCATTGGGAATAATGTGGGTGCGTGAAACTCTACGACTGCTCTTCTTTAGACAGCGCCTGCGGACGACAAACACTACTTTAGAAAAACAACAGATGAACCGAATCTTTTCTGCATCTTGCTCTGAAATCACCTCACCTGTTTCAGGAACTGCTGGCCAAAATAATTTGTGGCCATGTTTTTTAGGCTGGTCTTTCCTCCCACTTTACACCGCACATATCCATACAGATTGGCTCCTTGCAACGTCAAACCCATGATCACGACAGGCTGAAAAGGAACAGAACTCTGTCACACGTGGTCTCAGTGGTAAAATTCACAAAAAAAAAGAAAAAAGTCTTAAAGAAAAAGAAATGTAATTAGTACAACTTGATATTCTGCAAATCGTACGTTTACATACACTCAACATGGACAGTAGTCAATTCTGGGCTTGTAATGATTTATGTGAACTGGGCTTTTTCTGATTGGAAGGACAATACGACTTCGATGAGTTTAAAAAGCTAGACTGTTGTACGCAAGTATCAACTCCATGCTTTTCCTGCAAGCTACACAGGTTTGATTGAGGCCATGGATGTATAAAATCTAGCACCAGGCAAGCAGACTGTTTCTACGAACGTTTGTGAAAGAATGGGACGCTCTCAGGAGCTCAGTGAATTCCAGCACTGTTCTGTGATAGGATGCCACCTGTGCGACAAGTCCAGTCGTGAAATTTCCCCGCTCCTAAATATTTCACAGTCAACTGTCAGTGGTTTGATAAGGTATAAACTCTGATTAAAAAGTGTGATCCGTAGTACAAAACCGACTAATTCAAATTAGCTCTACCACTTTATAAAAGTAGGAGCGCTGGTCAAATATCCAGCCAGAAGAATTTCAGGACCCATTTCATGGTTGAGCTGCAACTTGCTAAGGGATATTTATCCAAAAATTACTGGGAGATGTATGTACAAATACATCTCTGAAAACGCAAACACTGTGCAAAAGTTCTCTTTTTTTTAAGTCATTGTTTCAGAAAGTGAAACTAACATAATATAGATTGATTACACATGTAGTGAAATACTTGTAATTTTGAAGAGCATAACTTACAAAAAATCTAAAATCCACTCAGAATTTTGAGTTTTCTGTTTTTGAAATTGCAGTCGTATAATAAAAAAAAAACAAAAAAAACATTTGCAGATGATGAATAAATGTGAACTTCTGTATCTGCTCCGTAAAGCATCTTACCATCCATTTAATCCGGAATGAGAACAGTGTGCTAAAGGCGAAGATGCCCCAGACAACGGGGCAAGCTATCAGTCCGAGCCAGAAGATTCGGGACTCCGAGTCCGATGTTTGCTGCTTCCCAGTACCCTGAAGGAAACAGGATATTCTCACAGTTACAACATCTGTGAATAGCATAAGGGTCGCTGACAGTAAACAGATGCATTTATTAAACTCATACAGCCCCAGAGGTCAGCATCGGGTGACGTTCAAGGCCAGCATGTGATCTAGATAAATGATGGCGACCAGAAACAGCAGGAAGCAGAGAAACCTCCTACCTTCCGCGACTCAAACACCCAGCGGCTCTGTCCGTCGTCGTCCACCTGGTTCCACCACCGCAGACCAACCAACAACCTCCCCGTGATGTTCTGGAAACCAACATTTCGCACACAAACACTTTAACACAGTGGAAGAGAAAATCCAGTGCTCTGTTGGTGCGCCCTGACAGCTGTATTCATTTTAAAGCCAATACTCTTCACGTAAATTCGCTCTTTCTTGGAAATCTCCAGAAAAGCAAACCTATCACAATGGCCTTGTATCATGATCCAACTGATTACTGAGATGTAATCAACCACAAACGTTGAGGATTTATCCACCTTATTCCTCATATTTTAGTTCTACCATTGGGAATAGAAGAAATTAAATTATCCCAGCTGACGTTTTGGGTTGAAATAGGACAAATTCTGGTGTAATTATGAGAACACGTCACCCGACTTGCCTGCTGGCGGTGGTCAGAGGGCCCGGTGGTGCCGATGTGTGGCAGCCTCGTCTCTGTCAGCCTGCCCCTGGGCAGCTGTGGCTCCTAACATAGCTCACCACCGTCAGGGTGTGAATGTGAGCGCGAATGGGTGGATGACTGACTGTAGTGTGAAGTGCTTTGGTGCTGTCTGACTTTATAAAGCGCTATACAAGCACAAGCCATTTACCGTTTTAAGGAGGTTCAGCTTTTGTGAATGTTTTACAGATAAGCTGCATGCGTGGCTGTAACAGTGGAATGCAGACGTTATTAAAACTGTGCTAATCCTACTAGTTCAAGTCAAAACACCTGCTGGGAGACAGACCTGTGATATTGGAGAGAATTAGAAACCTTAACCCATCTTAGGCATGTCCTGCTTTATTCTGCTTAAGAGAACATCCATAAACGCCACAAGTCTGAACTGCTAATTTTATTTCCTGTTGGGATTTAACAAAGTACTAATGAATTGAAGAGAAGCCGTCAGATTGATGGACGGCGGCAAAACTGCTTTTGTTCGGTTCTACAGAGAAATCAACCGAGACTTCACAAATTACTGTGGTTTGACCACAGCTCTTCCTTCACAGCCTCTGAGCAAAGTGAACAAAAATCAGTTTGGAGGTTCAGCTTCTGCTCCTGACGTCCAGTCCATACAGAGGCGAGTTTTGTCACAGTAACAGAGACTTTTATTTAGCAACTCCGGACAAAGGCACAACCCTGATAGGGTAGAAAATGCCCACCTTTACAGTCCAGAAGTCACATGAGAGCAGCAGGATGATTGTGACCATGGAGGCGATGAAACTGCCGCTGATGAACTCACAGAGCAGATAGACGATCGTGGCGCTGACTCGGAAGAAGAGGTGGAAGAAGGACGCCACTGGATGCCTGCCGCAGAATTACACCAGTTAGTGCCTCATAGTGTCGACTCACTGCGGCCATCATTACTGCTAGTTACAGCGGCGGGTCATTGGGCTGCTTTGCTTGGAAATATTTGAACATCAATTTAAGAGATGGTTTAAAACTATTTTATTTCCCAGCTCAATAATGTTACATTAAAGATCAAATCATCAAAAACAGATCGAAATTAGTGGTATTTAAACCTTTTTTGATCAGAAGTTATAATTTTCCCTTTTAAAACATTTGCCTGTCTCATAGACTGCATCATATGGGGGCGAAGTTCTGTTTCAACACATATTCTACTAAACAAACAAACAAAGATATGGAAACTACAGCTCATGAGCTCCCTACTCCATTAAATTGAAATATCTGCTGTGAAACCAGCAGCAGGTCCTTACTGGAGCTGCACAAAATGCTGAATGGCGGCTATAATAGGAACATCAGTTTGTGCAAAGTCGCAGCAGAAAAGGGAACGCTGGAATGTAAGATCTGGTTGCTCTTGATATTCTGCAAGCAAATTACTAATTGGGCCGACAGGATGAACTTTCACTGCCTTGGGTGTCTACAGCTGATGCATCGCAATGAAGGGTAGAACATGTTGGTTTACCTGCAACTGAAGTTAAATATTTTTTTGTCTAATTTCTGGCAGCTCTAATGCGATCAATGCAAATGACTCAAATGTTTTGCTGCAGACATTACCGAGCTGCTGCAGCAAGAGCCTCAGACTTACTACACATTTAAAAGCCTATTTAAGAACCATGTTTCCTTCTCCAAGTCAAATATGTATAAAACTTGAAAGCGCAAACCAGATGTACAGGTTTAAAAAAACCTGTACGGTTATCTGTCTTCTCTTAGTCGAGGCAGATAACCGTTCACATTGAGCCTGGTTCTGTTGGAGGTTTTCCTCTCCACTGTCGCTTCATGCATGCTCAGTATGCTGCAAAGCCATCAACAATGCAGACGACTGTCCACTGTGGCTCTACACTTTTTCAAACAAGTCACATCAGAAAAGTATTTGCTTAGTACACACAGACTCGAACAGAAAGCTAATCCCGCCAGGACTCTGTAAACTTACTTGACAACCTTCTTTGATATTTTCCCTGCATCCTCCTCGGCATCAAACAGAGACACTTCTTCATCATGTGTATCCTGGGGGATCAACAAAGGAAGAGGCTTTACCCTCAGAGACACAGAGTAACCCCCACCCCACAAAGAAAAACATACTAGATCTGTCCACACGGACCGATCAGAGGTCAACAAGAGTTTGAGTGAAAGTCTCTTGAAGCTGTATCTTTAACAGATTCATAGACTATTAGCTTGAACATTCTGCTGTCTTTTACAGCTTCTAAAAACTGGGCTTTGTGTGGAAACGGAGCCCAGCAACCAATAGATATGTGTGTCATCTAATTCAATGCAAAGAGCTTAAGAGTTATTTTCTGTAACTAAAACAAGCAGAGATGCAACATATTTTATATTTTAGAATGTTATATCATCGTGTCTTTTAATGAGGCAAAAAAAAAAAAAAAACACACCACTTAAGTCTTTCCAAAATATTAAAAACATACATACTGGAAATTGGTACAAGCAAATCCCATATTTTTTAGATCCTGTATAATAGTCAATAAAATAGCTTTAATTAGCTCAAGACAGAACTGTACAGAGAGTGGCTGAAAAGTAGCTAAAGCCCAAAAGAGATCCGGAAAACTACCGATCAAAACCACTTTTAAAGATCACAGGATGTTGGACAGTTTGAAAGATGGAAGCTGGAGGTGACCCAAGATGTATACAAGGACTGCCTCAATGTTCTAAACTGGCCCTACGAAGCATTTTAATAAAAGCACGACGTGTCCGTTTCTTGACGTAACTTTCTATTTTTGGATCAATGTTTATAATGTTACGGCGTTTAAATGCAGTCAACACTTTGATTAAACCTAATAAAATCAGAGAACAAAGACACCTTAGTGCACACGTTGTTGTCCGTGCAGTACAGAAGATTGTTTTTGTTTTTCTGTAGGCAGAAAATTGTGGTGGAGCTAACGTTAGCCACCCTTAGCTGAGATCCAAACACTATTAGTTTTAAGGCGACGTCATCAAATATAAACTTCAAAAATATTATAAAGCATGTAGACAGCAATTCAAGGATTTAAGGCAAAATACAAGCACCTTTTGGTTTCAGGTAAAATCTGTCGTAACCTCATCTAACATTTAGCAACTAGATTTAGAATGCTAACAGCATTAGCACGACAGCTATTCGCCTTCATTGGAAATAATAATTAAAAAAAGGTTTTCATGATTCGTTTTCTTTACAACACAATAGAAGCAGCATTAACTGTGTCAATCGTCTTCTTTTTAACAAAACAACTGAATATCTGCGACTTACTCCTGTTAGCATGGTGAAGATATAGCAGGCTCTTCCTGGTTACATGCTCTGTGACACGTCAAATTACGTTGCACCTTGATCACGTGACCAACGCCATCTACGTCAGCATGGTGGCTTTGTTTTTTTTTTTTGTTTGTTTGTTTGTTTGTTTTTTGTAATATATTCAAGATTCAAGATTATTTATGGTTACCACATGTTACTGTGGTGGAAATTCTTTTCTGGACATACTCCAGCTTAGAGTGCACGCTAAAATCAACAAACAATAAACAAGTGTACAGCTTTTTTTTTCCACATTAGAGAGTGCAAAGATAGATATAAGATGAAAAGTTTGTGTCAGAGTCTGAGGGATTTGATACCAGTCCCTTCACAAGTGATATGAGCCAAGTTACATAGATTAGTCCGTCCTTCATGAATCACAAGTAATGAGGTAATAAGATGCTTTTGTGCAATGCTTTTGAGGCTACATTTACAGAAATGTGCATTTCCTGTGTGCACATACACTCACAGGCCACTTTATTAGGTACACTTTGCTTGTACCAGGTTGGACCCCGTTTTGCCTGTAGAACTGCCTTAATCCTTTGTGGCACAGATTCAACAAGGCACTGGAAACTTTCCTCAGAGAGTTTGGTGGTTTACAAATGCCATTAAATGTATTAGAGTTCCTTGATCTAAACCGCCCACAATTGTCTAAATTATACAGGACATTGTCTAAACTAGATCATTCAATATTTCTTCCTATTATGAAATGGGAAGAAGATTTATCAGTCAACTTTGAACAAAACTCCTAGTCTCAGATATGTTTAAGAATTTAAAATTTACAACTGATACAATACAAAATCCTTCATAGCATGCACTATGCAGGTCAAAGATTATTCAGGATGGGTTTTGCACTATCTAATCTAATATCTGCTTACGGTGCATAGGCAATACTCCTGACAATTATATTCATGCACTGTGGTTATGTACGCCTGTTCAGAGGTTCTGGGGCCAGATATGGAGACTTGTGCCAAGTGTCTGCTGTAATATTTCACCTTCCCCCTCAGTTTGCTGGAACCGTGTCCGGCTCCAGCTCCTTGTCTCGGTCCTAGGGTGTGGCCAAACAAATCATCCGGCGCATGTTTACCTGATATTGTACAAGCCTGGTTTGTTCCAAAGATCTCCTCTGGTTCTGGTGTTCAAAAAATCCATGTGAATGGACTAAACTTATATAGCACTTTTCCAGTCATGCTGACCACCCAAAGCGCTGCACACTATAGCCACAGTCACCCAGTCGCTCTCACAAACGCACACACATTTATACACCAGGGGCACATCAACATGTGGCAACGGGAAGCTGGAATCAAACCAACAACCTTCTGATTACCAGACAACTACTCAACCCATTAAGCCACAGTTGTCGGATGTCTGACCCATCTGTCCAAAGAACATTGTGGTAGTTGTCCAGGTCTTTGGCTACATCTCTCTGGTAAACTTTAGTCCAGCAAGATTCCATCCTTGCACATCTATCATAAAATTTTGATTTCAAACTTTTCAGGTTTTCATTTTGATATTAACAGTAGCAAAAACTGGTTGTAGGTCATGTGATGGCATTTTAGGTTTTTTGGAGACTTCTTTCAGCATCTTGTGGTCTGCCTCTAGGGGGAATTTGCTTGAACACGCAGACCAGGACACATTGGCAGTTGTGTAAAAATGTGTCTTCGATTTGTAGAAGAAAATAAATAAATCTGAACAGAGGAATGGCTGATTTCAAATTATTTGAGACTTGTTTAAATCCTTTACCAGACCCAAAAGCTGCTACTGTCCCATTTATTTAGGCCTCAGACAGCTCTTGCAGCTCACTTTTGCATTTTACCAGTCAAAATCACACCAAACAAAATGCCTGAAGTTTAAACAGGGCAAGCCTCCTTCAAAATGCTCCATTTTAAGTAGACAATGACGTGTGAGTGTCCTACTTTATTATTTTTAGACAGGACATAAGAGGTGCTTTGACAGGCTGCTCTTTGGCTCTAATCACGCTGTAGGAGTTTATGGTATTTAGTAGTACTGCAGTTGATATGCTTTGGATGATGCAGCTGTAGAAGTTAATGAGAGGGTTTTCATGAACATCCTCTGTTTCTTCAGAAAGATCAGACGCTGCTGGGCTTTGATAACCAGCTACGTGATGTTGTATGACCAGGTGAGCTTCTCGTGTGAACAGAGTAATATGAAGCTGTTGGTCCTCCCCATATATACCCCTCTGGTGGTTAGTGTGCTTGGTCATGTCCTACACCATCTCTTTGGTTTCGTCCACCACATCAACAGACTTACTGCACAACATTGATTAATCCAGTCATTTTTATCGTGTATATATTTTTGGTCGATCTCTGCAAATATGTTGCAGAAGTTAGTAGTTGAAAATTGTGTAGAGGATAGGGACGAGGACTGCACTTTGAGAGTTCTCCTTGCAGGTGAGAAATAAATATTTTCTCCTCAAGAAAGAAAGGCATTGGTCACATAACATTGTCAACGTACTGTGGCTTTCAAGTTTATTCAAATGTACCTGTATTTTTAAACGTTAATTGTATCCTACAACCGCGCTGTGCCCTTTCCGAAGACTAAATCACACTCTAGGTCCACTAAAAAGTTGGCAACCCTGAAAATCTGAGACAGTAACAATATCTAGGAGAGAGTACAGAGGTCGAATTCCTACCCACTCTCGAACACAGTCCTCAAAAGTGAGAGGATTTCTGATTGAGTGAGTGACAATCAGGATTCATGTCAATCACGAGCTTTACTAACATCAATAGATTTCATATTTGCAATGAGATCGTTGAAAAAGACACAGAGGAGGAATGAAATGACAGATGGGGTGACTTACTTAGGATTAAATCAGGCATCAGCTCTGCGCACGCTCTTTTTTGTTGTGGTGATGAGGATGTAAACAGATTTGGTCAAACAGCAGTCCCAACTAAATATAATATTTCACAGATGACACTGTGGCCTGTAGTGTAATTAGAGAGCAGGGGTCCGTTCTTTGTACGTTGCTTAAAACATCCGAGATCAAATGAGACATCCAAGATGATTTCATCCGGCTAATCATGATCCGGCTAATTGGGTTCTTTGAACACACCTGTTGTTTATGATTAGTATGGCAGGATTGAGTTATCTGAGATAACTGCGCGTTCATGCGTTTGTTTAAAAGGGGAAATGTATCGATAGTAGAAACAATGATCAGCAACGCTGCTATTGGCTGTTCAGCATGGCCAAAGAACGCCCACAGTTTTTCTCCCAAGCAGAACACGAGCTTTTAATGGAAGGTTATGCTGAATTTGAGTCATTAATTAAAACGACAGGGAACACCTCAAAGTCTGCTAAAGCCAGGAGAGAGGGCTGGCAAAAAGTAGCAGACAAATTAAATTGTAAATACTGTCCATGGTAGATGTTTCTATCACTTTCTACAGTATGTATTTTTGCATTTTAATAATTTCATATTTATTTTGTTCTTTTATGCCAGAGCCTCCACGGGAGCCACTAGAACATGGGGAAAAAAGTACAAGAATATTCTACAAAATGGTAGCCTTTAATTAGTATACTGTATTTTAAAAAGCAACTTCTTCCTCTTTTTTAAAAGCCACTGTTGAATGATGTGTTTGTCTGTTTATAACAGCCACCAATAAGAAGGTTGGAAAAAAAAACGGGTTATTTTTACTTTTGTTGCATGAGGCATGTTTCACCCTTTTCTTTTTTTTTTTTTATACAAAATGACACATAGTGCCATCCGTTCCCTATATAAACGGCTTCTTCAACAAAAAATTTGTATTTTGACCTGAAAAAAAACACAAATTAAGTAGAGAAATTGAACTCCACAACGTGAAAAACAGAAACATTGCACTAGAGATCAAGTTGCTTCAAAAGGACCTTCAGAGTAAGTTCTAATAAACCATTTGACAGTAGTATTGCTGACTTTACATAACTATCTCTTATTGCAGACAAAAGATGACTTGCTGGCTTTTTTTTTTTATAAATAATTGTTTAAATAAAATGACAGGAACTAAGCATTATTTGTTTCGTCTTTTATTAAACATTAAAAAATGGTGTTCCACAATTTTGTTCCGTCCTCTGCCACTAGGTGGTCCAAGTGCACTGGTTGGACAGACTTGCCTATCTCCTCTGCTTATAAAGCTGTGATCTAATCCTGTTTACATTAAATAAGCCTGCTAGCGAGCAGGTTTAAGCTTGCGCACATGTTGCTATGACTAAAAATGTAGGATGAGTTTCGAAGAACCAAATGATCCAAGATCATGCCAAATCGTCAACAATCAAATCCAGCTAACTGAGTTAGCGACGTACGAAGAACGGACCCCAGGGGTAAGAGAGTCTAGGTGTTGAGGAAAACTCTGGGCAGAATAAGGATGAGAGCCATTATATATGTGCGTGAAAGAGAAGGAAACGGGTAGGAAAGCAAAGCTGCAAGAAGTAGATGTACTGAAGATGAATAAGTTTATGTACCTGGAGTCAACAAAAGAGGGGATGAAAAGAGTGCAGACAAACAATATTTTTATTTCCATACAGAACACTGACAGAGCATTTCCAGTAACAGTAGCCCCACAGCCACACATATAATTCATTAAACAGACAAAAAAAAATTGATTTTCAAACTAAATATGTAAACAGGTTGAACATGTCACAAATTTTCACACGGCTCACTTTTTGCAGATGTTATCGCGTAACAGTTCAGTTTTAAGCACTTTTTGTTTCGGTTTGAGGAACAATAACTCCATCTGCTGGTGAGGTGGGAGGAGATGGGCTTTTCAGCGGTAATGGTTCTCCAGGAGCCACCAGAACTACAACATTCTCCTTCTTGGGCAAGAAAAATGCGGGATACAGAGGCTCCAGAAACTGGGCCTTGTACTGGTGAAGGAGCTTCATCGTCTCATCCACCCCATAGAACGAAAGAAGGCCTTGCGAATAGTCGACGTAAATGCCAATGCGCAGGCACCTCTCCACGGTCAGCGGTGTCTCCTCGTTGTTGTGCCATGCCGAGAAGGTTCGCCCGTTCCACTGGAGACACCAAGAGAAGCTGTTCCCGGTGATGGAGCCGCTGCTCTCGTCGCCCTTGCGGTCGATGCTCTTGTACGTGAGGCCGACGTGCGTACCCTCGCCGCTGATGTCAGCTTCAAAGTAGTGGCGACCGACGTAGAAGCTTTCAGCAGCCAGGACCTGACGGCAGTTCTCAAAGCGTTCGGGAACGTCAGGATAAGGATGCTGCCAGGGCGTGGTGTTGGTCACCTTCCTGTTCTCCTCGGTCAGCCGGAGGAACTTGTGAGCCGTGTTAGCATCGAAACTTACTTGAGCGGCATCTGGAAGGAATGATTCAGAAAGTCAGTTTTGTTGCAAAACAATCAGAGGTCTGTAAGATTTCAGAGGAGAAAGTTAGTGTTGTTCTGAGAAACCATGAAGTCTGGTGAAAAGAAAACAAGCTGCTGGAATGAGACCAGTTATGGGGGGGGAAATATTGGATTGACACAACATTTCTTGTGACAAACATGCACACATTCCTGCATGACACCCAGATGGGCAAGCAACTGGAATCACACCCAAAACGTTCAGACTGCAAGACGACAACTCTCCCCTCTGGGTGGCTACGGTGCCACAAGTTCTTTCTCAAAGCTGTTTATCCTCAGTGCTATGACAAACACAGAGATGCGTAATAATTACCACAATCTATGGGGAACAAGTAAGTCAGCCACAACCATGTGTTGGCATTTTGAGGCTTCCTCTAGGGGTAATACAATAGTAGGAAATGAATCAACCAAGAATAAAACAGAACGAAACACAACCCTGTAATCAGACGTTTTCAGATACATGCATAAACAAACTATTAAAATGCTTGCAGAGGAGGCGTGACCCAGCAACAGTCTTTAAGGATCAGTGTCCTGCATGTTTTAGATGTGTCCCTGCTCTAACACAGCTAGATTAATGGGTGAATTACATCCTTAGTGCGTCCTCTAGGTCAATCATTTGATTCAGATGTGTCGGAGGGAAACGACTACAACATGTAGGACATTGGCCCTTGAGAACTAACATTGAATACAAGCATTCCAGACTGACAGACAATCCAGCCAATCAGAGGCTTCCATGTTGGTGCACTGACCAATGGAAAAATAAAATATGTGCACACAACCGTGTGTGCATCATCACAATTGAAATTGAATTTGGCACATGGTTAGGTTTATGAGCAGCTTTTAGTCTTTTTTGCTTGCATTTACAAATTATAAAAGGATAACTTATTAAAATAAGGGCCTAACTGGTCCACCATAAACAGTTGGTTATAAAGCTTGAATGACTAATTAAGAGGTATATTTAGGTATTTGTAGTCGATTCTGAATTAAGACTCAAAAATTTCATACATGCTGAATATGACCGTAAACGAGAAGTAAGTGGGAATAAAGTGACTATACAGCTTTACAAAGTTAATGCAGACTTCTTGGGTAAGATTAGAATGACAATATGGAGCATTTCAAAACTCTAGAAAATCATGGATAAACTCACAGAAAGGGAGAATAAAAAGAATACAGTTACACAAATTAAAATAAAAAGGTGCTCCTTATTCTAATGGTTTGGTGATAGCAAGTGGTTTTATTAATCGTTTTATTAAATCTGTTGATGAATTGAGTCAGAACTTTATGCTAACGTATCCTCAATCTGTGACAAATTGTGAATTTATTTAATTTTAAATTTTAAGCCTTCAAATGAGATGAAATTAAATAAAATCATTTCACTGCCTGTCGAGTTCCAAAGCTAAAGGCATTTATGGATTAGACATAAAAAAGATCAATTAACAGGTTCAATCCTCCCGCACTTTTAAAATTGCCATCATAACTCTCGTACATAAAACAAACGACAAAGGGGAAATCAGCAAAATCTGACCAATTAGTATACTTCCTGTTTTGCCTTGAGGTCTTGAACAGGGGGTGCCTCTTACATGGTGTGTTCCAGATCATCCCAGGAACCCACGGGAAAGACAACCATGCACCCACACATTCACACTGATAAGCAATTTGGATTAGTCAGTCATTGTAAAAATGGATGTTATTGGACGACTGGAAGGAGGTTGGACTTTTGAGAAAGTGAATTTCTTAATGCTCATGTGGTGTGTAAAATCATATGTACTCTGGCTAGATAGCTTACATTGGAGAAAGTCAGCACGTGTCTTTGGGTCGGGTTTGGATTGGTCATGTTTGGCTGCGGTGTTCGTTTGAACTGTTATCTTTATCCCTATTTCATCTGAAACAGAAGAGCAAAAACATTCCAGTCAGACAAGTATTCAAATCTCCTTGCTACTGAAGATGACCTCATTTATGTAACATGCAAAAAACCGGTAACTCAACAGGCCTGCATGGAGCACTTCACACATGTACTGAGGCATGCCATGTCTAGAAATTCTTTGCACGTGTGAACGTGCCCAAACAGGCAAGGAATCATCTGAACGTTTGTAACTTGCTGAAGATTGGACTGTGATTTCTCTGGTTAACTTCAGGTGTACTCACCATTGTTGCACTTCTCCTTGACTTTCTGAATGTATGTGGACACCAGCATGTCACAGAGATTCTTTGTAGACTCCTGGATCACATGGCTGAAGGAGTCCAGACGGTCCTCCAGGCCAATGTAGATGCCAGATAGAGATTTATCACCGGCTTCTTTTGTCCACTCAGCATATTCCTGAGAAACAAACACAGAGCGGCTCAGGGAAGAGAACAAAATGGCCTTCAGGTATTGACTTTCAGGCTGCAAAAATAAATACAAAGGCTTTTATTAACACCCACTGGTTTGGACCATGAACATGAGACAATTAAAGCCAATAAAAGAACCAGCATGAATGCCAGATTTTGGGTAGATTTTCCCAAAAATGTAAAAAATATTCCTGTACACTTAAAGCTAACATGTAAACTTTGCTGTGATTATTGTATTGCTGTAGATAATCACTCAGGTTTATGTCCGGGTCTCCTTTGACTTGTAAAGCATTGTGTAGAATAGGAATATGTTGGCCGTAATCCCTATGTTTGCAACGTTTACCCGTTGTGGCATTTCTAATTTGGAGGGTGGTAATTATCTTTTGTGTTATAGCAAGGACAGTCGGAGCAGTAGTTGTCTTTTCCTGCGATGATTAAGCGTATTAAGTGAACTGAGGGATCTTAGAGCCACGGGAACCTCAGGGAGCGAAACTGAAACGACGAGAGACAGCTCTATAGTGTATGTTAAGCAGGACAGAAAACTGCCAAAGTTTTCTGGGAGGTTGGGCAATTCAAATTCTATGACTCTGGATGAATAGATTGAATGCTGCTTGATGCAATCTACTAGGTTTCCTTAGATAAATGGTCTGAACTTATATAGCGCTTTCACAGACATGCTGACCACCCAAAGCGCTGTACGCTATAGTCACATTCACCCAATTGCTCTCACTAATGCGCACATATTCATACACAGCTCGGTAGGCAACTTGGGATTAAGTGTGTGGCAAGGGGAGGCTGGAATTGAACCCACAACCTTCCGATTACCAGACTCAACCTATCAAGCCGCAGTCGCCCAGGAATTTTCTTTGACCAATCTGTGTAATTGACTCCAAGACTATGTTCAAACAAGAAGCACAACTGAGAAGGATTATGTTTGATCATTGAAGATGCTGCTGCACATACAGAGATTAAGCTTCTACCAACGCACCATAGAGAAAACGTTGAAAAAAAGCCTTCATGCTCTAGCAGACGTTGGTTTGCTTTAATGCTCATATCCCTTTGCAGCGGCAATTTTTCAAATCATAAACAAGAGAATGAGTCTTTGATTGATTATTCACCTGACTTGATGAATGAGATTGTTAAAACCAATAGGCAGGTGGCAGGAAAAGCCTAAAAGCATTACCGTGATCAGTTCTGCGATGGTGTCGCGGAACAAGCCTTAAGAATGAGGTTAAGAGACTTGCTCAATGTTTAGCCACTAGGGAAAATTTCTGATGTCAGAGCGCAAGCTAAAAAAAAATGGAGACGAGAGCCAAGTCTAGATGTAACCAGTCAATGGCAGCTGTTCGTGAAAAATATGCATCCCGTGAAATTCTGCAGACTAAGCAGAATTTAGGTCTTTGGTATAAGCTCAGCAGGCACAACTTGAGCAGGTAGTTGAAGCATTAGCACCCCGTGGTCAGTCGGACACCGGTTCTCCTAATACTCAGCCAAGGAGAACAGTGGATGGAAAGCCCCTTTTAAGTGTAAAAAGAATGGACATACTGCTATATTGCTCCATACTGCCTCATATTATCTCAATCTTGAAGAGACAAACAAGTAAAGGAGGGCAAGGATCTTGGCGACGTCTCTCAGGCTGGCATAAAATTAAAACCTGCCAGTGTTCTGAGCTAATCATTGGTGGGAAGGTCCCGGAGCTCTATTAACAGTGATGGATGACGTGTTGGTCTTTTAGTGGGGGAGTTTACTTCAGTTTAGTGGGTTCATTTACCATGTTGTGGGGTGTTGGTTATAGAAGATTCATCTGGTAGCTACGTAAAGCAGGACAGAATAACTGTCTTTGGTTTATTAAGAACAAGTGTACCAAATCTTCTCTATTGTGAACTTAATGACCAATATGGTTGTGATCCATGGGAAACTCCAGTTATGAGAACAGTCCCACGGATTTGAAGAAAGCCCTGAGATGCTGCCAAATGATGGAGACCGTGATAACCACATCGTTATAGATTCCAGGATAAGAAACATTTGTGTTTGAGGTGGCACTCTGAGTCAACATTTTTTTTTTTTTTTTGGAAGAAGTCCTGTCCTCACAACTTGTGCAAAATTGCCTGTACATGAACCAGTGGAGTTTTTGGTTGAAACCCTGGGGCCTGATGTTGGTTGTCTCTCTGAGAGTCTTTTGGTGTCATCCACAGTTAAATGGGAAAAAAAGCGTGTGGGGGGGGTTGTTCTGCAGCAAGACTGCATATAAAGATTGACAGCTTAATTATAAAATTTCTTCATCCATCCATCAATCAATCCACAGTAGAACAGTAAATTGTGAGGGATAATGGCGCTCCTTTATCCCTAAGGCAGAGCCAACCTACAGAGAAAGCCAATTTCAAATGCTTGTATCAAGGATCTTTTTCTTTTGATCATGATCTATATTTCATGATCATGATAGATTGGTAGAACATAGAAAGCTTGATAAATCCCCCTTTTGGATTAGCTCTAATTCGCCACAGCAGAAACCCAAATCTGTTCATCTGCTGCTCCATCCTACTAGCACTCATTAAGCAGATAACAGGATTCATAAACACAGATTCAAGAAAGAGAACCACCCTTTTCTGGTTAAAGTCATAGCTGTGAGCAGTTCCAGAGCAAGCATAAGGCAATGGCTGGAAGATGGTAACAAAACTAAATCATCTGCTAAAGGCAAAGATGAGACCCTGTGGTTCCCAAACAACCAGACACCCTCATCTTTAAAGAGGACATATCATGCAAAATTCACTATTTTTAGCCCTTAAATCCATTTTGTTGTGTACTTGGAGTCTCTAGGAATGCAGACAATTTTAATGTAGTCTGTTGAGGTGCTTTGCAGAATATTGATATTATTTTTGGGTCATACTTTTCAAGCCGTTTCTTTGTTTTCTATTACATTTTTTTAACTATTACGTCACTGTATCTGTTGCAGAGCTGCTAAAAAAGGTCATGGCCTTGTGCATACATTTTGCACATCTGCCATTTTTATTTCACGGAGGGAAGTGCCTTTAGATTCAAAGCTGCAGTAGACATGTTTAGTAAAAAAAATTAAGCTCCTCTGGCTCATCCCAGTGGTCTCATTGCCATTTGCAGAAATACACAACTCCCGGTCAGAAACAACCAATAAGAGCCAAGAAAAGCCATACTGTGTGTGATAGACACTTTTTTCTTGACTGTAGTTCAAGCTCAAGATTGCTGGTGGGCTGCAGCTCTGCTGCTGGCAAAGAACCAACACAATGTTATGGGAAAACTGCCAATTTGTCGAGTGACATCTGCTCAAAAAGCAAAGACAGGTAACCAGAAAAAGGCTGATGACGAAAAGCAAGCTGAAAGACAGAAATAGGCAGAGCCCAAAATAAAACGATGATAAACATCTGAGCAGCTTTTGAGAAGTGAGGGAATCCTAAAAGGACTCAAAACCGATGCAGAGTTAGCCACATTTCTGCTTGACAAGTAAGTAGCTCTGCTTAATTGGTTTCATGTTTTGATAACTACACAGCTAAGATAGCGACTGCTATCAGTATCACTGATGATCTAACTTAGCTCTGCAGTTTGTTGCTAAGTGAAAAGAAAGAGCTGAAAAGCTTGATATGACCCATTTAACACTATATCCTGATATTCTGTACATTTACACAACACGATTGGCAAGAAGCAGCCCAGGTAGAGTACAGCTTTCAGATTGAAGTGAATTGAACGGGCAGATAGCTTGCCCGCTATATAAGTTCAGTCCATTTACCATTTTACCATTTGCAGGAGCATCTTGGGTACTCTGCGCTGTCCTCAGAATCCTTCTGGGAATATGGTCAAATTTTGTGTTTTGCATCAATAATATTTCTGTCCATCCCTCTGAAGCTCCAGACACAGTTTCCACATATAGAGAAGGACTTTGTCTGTCTTGATGGTGGAATGTATGTATATTTGGTATCAAGGTTCAGTACAACAAACTCATGCTTATACCAACAACATTGCATTGTTAAGGCTTTTCACAGCCAACTGCTTACATCAAAACATGCAAATAATTGGAAAAACCATAGTCAAATAAAAAAATATCATGATTTTTTAAAATTTTACCACATCAGGCTATTGTATGATTCTACTTGCATGGGAATAAGAAATGGCATTGTTTTCTTGGTAAGTTTTTGTTGCTGATTAAAGAAGATTAATTAAAATACTCTTGTTTGCAGTAAAGTAATAATCATAATGTTGTGTTTGGGGCTACGATCTCACCTGCAGGAAGTCAACGTCATTTTTATTTTTGGACAGCTTCTCCGTCTGGGCCTGAACCTTCTTCAGCTCTGTGCACCTCTGCTCCAGGTGAACCTGGATGCCATCAGCCTGCTTCAGTGCCTGGCTCTCCTCGCTCTCCAGGATCTCCGTCAACTCTTTCTTGGCCTTCTCCACCATCGTCTGAAGCTCCTGGAACTGGCTTTCGATCACCGTTCGCACCTTTGTCACCGATTGCTGTGAAATATAACACGCAGAGAATACACTGAAGTGACATGGCGATGTTACATACTTGCACACCCCTCAGAGGACAAATATTTGTTACCTCACCACACAGTCACCTTTACTCTGACCTCACAGGCAAACCTGTTAGTCAAGGGTGGCTCCCAAATGTTTACGCCAAAATAGGTGCTTCCACCATGCTTTCGACAAACTATTGTGAATTGTTTGTGTCATACAGCCCTATGAATCACGTTAAAGATTAGTCACCTGCCATATTTACCTCGATAGAAACTCTGTTGTCTTGGAGTTTGTTGATGGCATTGTCTCCTGCCGACACCATCTTCAGCATCTCTGTCTGTTTCTCCCTCAGCTCTTTCTGCGATCATAAGAAGGAAAACATTACAATTTGAGCGAGCCCTCTCATAGAAACCCCGCCACATGCGGTCATGCTGAAAATATGTTTTTTAACATTCAGGCAGACGTAAACATTTAGATAATTCCCTCTGGTTTTCTTTGTTCTGTGGGGGTGTAACATGATGCAATGCCCATTTTGCTTCTCATTTATACACATTTATTTCTACGCTTTGGCTCGCTGTCAGTCTAGCAAGATAGGTGGAAATTCCTCAGGCAGGTCCAGACGTCTCCGGAGGAGATGATGATTCTCCGAGATTCATCTCCAGTAAGATTCAGACCCTGAGGGGCAGACTAAAATCTGTTTTCTATTCTTGAGTTGGCATGCCCTTGTAGGTTAAAAACATATTAAATGAGTGCACAAATGGAAAGGGGTCCAGCACAGAGATGGCATTAAAAGGAACATTGCAGCCAGAAGTCTGCTTTGTTGTGACATGTAAATTCCGATTTAATGTCGTTTTGAGAAGCATGGAAGATCACAGCAGCAGAAAGTTAAAGTTACATTTATTGATTTAGCATGAAGTTAAATAGTTGATCAGTTTACGCATCTGTATTCTGTGGGTCTGCTTTCAGATATTTACATCTTTTAAATAATTTGTTGTGCAGTCCATCCCCAACACCACTACTAACTGTCACGGTGTAATTCACACCCCGCTTCTGCCATCTTCTGATTATCCAAAATCTTGTTGCTCAGCAGAGGCACTCCCAAGTCTATGTGGAGCATACAGCTGTTCCAGGGTGTTCTGGTCCATCCGTGGAGCCTCCTCCCAGTGTGACACACTCAAAACAATGTCCAAATGGAGATGTTCCGGAAAGAGGCAGAACCAGACCCATCAATAAAGGAATCTAATTTCTGCCGCTTGTATGTAGGAGCTTCTTTTGAGTGATACAAGTATATAAACACTTTATCCATCAGTCAATTATTTAGCTCAATTGTTCAGGCAAAACTTGCCTTTGGACAAGGTGCCATGCTAGGAGCAGTCAATAGACTCTGATAACAAGACCAAAGAAAACATGACACCTCGCCCCCAGAGAAAGCAGGTAAGGAAACCATCCTGGAGCTTGGCCTGGTTGGAGGGGTTTCAAACCTGGGGTTTTCTTCTGGTGATGCAGAAAGAATATACGTGGAGTGTCATTCCTGTGAATCCACCACCCACAGGGAGAGATGTGAGGGTTGAGCTGAGTGGGAGGGGAGAGTGTGCAGATCCCTGGCATCTCATTTGGTAAAATCCATTAGGACTTTTCCTCAATTGTTCTAAAGAACATGAACACTTTGTAAAAAATATGATGAAGTTAATAGTTGATAGGAGGCAGGGGAATCTGTAGACTTCCCATTTCTAAAGCAAAAGGGTCCAGATTTTGCTTTAGAAATGATTTAACATGGATTTTCTGCCATTTTCAAAACACCAAGCCAATGTTTACATGTAGGGCAGATAGAGGTAGGAAAATGAGCAGTGGTCTAGGATCCATGTTTACATAACTGTGCCAAGTTAATTGCATATGCAGGTTTAATGCAGAACAACTCTGCAAAATTCAGGACTCATGATTTTTTGCCCTGTTTAAAATAACTGTCTCAATAGCATATTAAAACCCAGCTTAAGCCTGTATAGTGTCCCCAGCTGGTGTTTCAGATACAGTTGTTGGGGCCATTGTGAGCCTGGGTCCACTTAGTACCCATTTAGCCTGAACGAAATCCATATGAAGTCCACCTACGTATTAGCTGAGCATGGATTCAAACCTTAATGCCATCTTTAGGAAATATATTTGCGCTGCAATGTTATTGTCGGGGGGTAAAGTTATTGACTTTATTTTACAGTATAAATTGTTAGTAATCTTAGTTCGTTTACCTAAGATAATGTTATCCTTTCCCTTATAACATCATCTCTACGAGCAGTTGTTAGAGTACAAGATGAGGAACATTTTTGCCCTTGTTTTTATCTCCTGGGTGAATATATCTGTATCCTTAGCTCTCTTCCTGGGCGACGTAGCACAGAGGTTAGTTTGTCTTGCAATTGGCAGGTTGCCGGTTCGATCCCCCGCACTGACTGTCTCTGTCGTTGTGTCCTTGGGCAAGACACTTCACCCGCATTGCCTGCTGGCGGTGGTCAGAGGGCCCGGTGGCGCCGGTGCATGGCAGCCTCGCCTCTGTCAGTCTGCCCCAGGGCAGCTGTGGCTACTAACATAGCTCACCACCGTCAGGGTGTGAATGGGCGAATGACTGACTGTAGTGTGAAGCGCTTTGGAGGTCGTCAAGACTAGATAAAGCGCTATGGAAGTACAAGCCATTTACCATTTCCTGTTTGTTAACAGGGAAACGAAGCTGGTGGTTTCAGTGTGGTTTGAAGCAGCACCCTGTGACAATAGCAGGTGTCTCTGACTTAAGCCGGGGGTCGGACACAGAGATCCGATGGCCTGCGTAGTGGACACTGAGATCCGATTACTGTTGTTGGTTAGTTGAAGTGTTCCCTGATGAACGAGGAAGTTTGGAAACAGCTGTGAAGTTAAATGTCAGGTTAAATGCACACTTCTGCTCAACAGTGAGATATTTGAAGGACCATTTCAGCGCATGTATAGAAGTGTTCCTTAAAATGTGCTTGAACTTTTTAGTAACTGAACGATCATCTACAACATATAGTACAACAACATTTCAGTGAACATTTCAGAGTTTTGAAATCTTCGCGTTTGTTTTTAATAATTAGGCCAAACCCATTTTAAGCTTGCTGGCCCTACACTCCATTTAATACATTTCTTATTGATATTTGATTTTCAAAATAACAATGTTTATTTATTTATTTTTTTTTAAATGTAACAAATGGGGATTTTAAAGGTTATCACTTGCCTCTATCCGTCTCCGGGCCTCCTCCACAGGGGCTGTCTTGTGGCCTCGGTGCTCCTCTTTTACACAGTCCTGGCAGATGCAGCAGGAGTCAGCGCAGCAGAAAAGCTCCAGGGGCCACTTGTGGGTCTCGCAGGTGCGCCTCTCGATGTCCCTTAGCGGGTCCACCAGCCGGTGGTTCTGAAACTTTGGGTTCTCCAGGTGAGGCCGGAGGTGGGCTTCACAGTAGGACACCATGCAGGTGAGGCAGGACTTCAGGGCCCTGCAAGGGGTTTCGATGCAGGAGTCACACACCACATCATCTGGACCCAAAGGCTCCTTCTTTGCTTCCTCAGGTTCTGATCCTGGTTCTGTCTGTGGTTCTGGCTTTGTCTTGTTTTCCACGGGTGTTTTGGGGTTCTCAGACTCCTTCAGATCTTCTTGTACCTTGACTCCCTCCCCAGACATTGGGCCCTGGCTTTGCTCTTCTTTGGTTTTGACAGGAGGAGCAGCAGGTGCTCCATTTTCCTTGGGACCATTCTCCGAAGCAGGCTTGACAGGAGGTGTCTGAAGACACTTTGGACATCCTTGGGTTTTGTCTCCTCGACAGGAGACGCAGACAGAGTGACCACAAGCTGCCGGCTGACCTCCGCCCAGTTCACCTGAGCAGACTCCGCAAAGGTTCTGCTTCTTGGGAACAGGAGCTGCCTCCACTGCTGCTGGATCTGCCATGTCTCTGTCGTCCTCTGCCTGCCTTCTTCACTCTTAACCCTCTGGGGGAAAAATAAAACTGGCTGAGCCGCTTTAATCAGCCCGCAGTTCCCGTTTCAAACCAAAGAGCCTGAAAACCCCACCTTCATTCAGGGCTCATAGTTTCAGTCTAAAAGAAACCTCCCACTAAACACTCACATGCAAACATTACACTCCCACACACACACACGCGTATAATGAAAGCCCTCCCCTCCTCACAGGGTGGAGCTCACCAAACCAGCAACAAAAGCTCAGGAATATCTAGAGCTACTTTGAACACTAACATGTTATTATGGCACACACACAAAATAAAACACAAAACACAGACTTTTTTTCTCACAAAAAGATCACTAAAGTAAAATCCACTTGGTAAAATGTTCCTCGACTCAAGAATCTGACAACCAGAAGCGGAGTTTTACTCTTCCTGCTGAGGAATTTGCTCCCTATAACAGGCTGAAACGTCTGCTGCCTAAAAATCAAGAGCAGCTGGCTGGTCGGCATTAGAGTTGCTCTATGCTGCCACCCAGTGGTCAGTAGCGGTGAGCCCTGGATTTTCCAAGGTCAGCTCCTGACCTAAGCTCATTGTATCAAAATGAATTGGTTCATCCAAAACAGGGGTCACCAACATGGGGCCCGTGGGCACCAAGTGGCCGCCGAGGACCACATGTGATGTCCAGGAGCCTGTTCTCAAAAAAGCAAAATCCACCAGTGAGCTGCTCTAAAACTTTATTTTATTCCGTTACTCTTCCTGTTTATTCACACTTGCATTTCTATAAAGTAAAATATATATATATATATTTTTAAAAAGACAACAAAGCATAAAAAATGTGTTTATTTTACATAAAGTTAAGGTGAACTCTGACTCTTCTAGTTCAAAGGTCAGTACTGGTAGCCCTTCATATGACGCAACGCCAATGAAGTAGCTCTCAGTTTCAAAAAGGTTGGTGACCCCTGATCCAGAAGAAAACGTTGCAATTGGTAGACAACACCATGCATCAAATTGTGTTTGGGAATTACTTCGTGTTTACTTACATGAGTGTTGTCCCCAAAAGATCAATGTCCTGCAGGTTGTAGAAGTTCTCCTGCTCCAACATTGACTCAGAGGGCTGAATTACATACTGAGAGGCACTACATCTCTTGAAGACTGACATTGGACACAATTAAATCGAACAGATTCCTATTTAAACGTTTCTTCTTTATTTCCTCCTATCATTGTTTTCAAAAAATGGTCTAAAAGTGTGGCATAAAGGTGCCAAACTCATACCCTGAATACACCTCTACAAATATTGTTTTAAAATAGTTGTATTGTACCAAACTCTTCATATAATTACTGCAATGCCTATGTTGTACCAGTAGGTGGCAAAAAAATCACCCATCCGTGGTCTAAAATTGCAGGAGAGCTGGTACCTATCTCCAGGGTCACTGGGTGAGAGCCGTGGTACACTCTGGAGGAAGGCCAGATTAACACTTCGCTGTACCCTGGACAAAAATATTCAAGGGCCCCATCATCACGACTCCAAGAGATTACCATAATGAACAGTAAACATACTCAATGCTTCTAATTCTGTCATCAAGTGTATTTTGATTCACAAATGCACTAAATGTCCTCTTGTCAAGGACACTCACATGTGATGCTATGAACACAAAACACATCAGCATCAGTATAATCAGGTTAAAATTGACCCACTGCATTGAGAGAAAACTCCCCTAAAACTTTAAGGGGAGTGAAGAAATGACCTATTATCTGTACATACTTGAAATTTTCTGCATTTCTGATGTCCTCTTTTTTAAATTTCCGTTTCGCGCTCCTACTTACGGTGCGTTCCATTTGTCCTTAGTAGTCGGGATTCACGACCTCCGGGTCCTGAATGTGGAACTGTCCCTGAAGTCGGCATTACGAGTGGGAAAGTCGGTGCCACAGGATGGTACCTGACATGGGCATTCATGATGGCTGCTACTCATATTGAGTACAACCTCATACTTTGACTATTTGTAGCATCTCTCTATCATTTATGTAACATTTAGTCAGTCGTACAGGAGCTAGCTTTCAGTGTTAATCAGTGCCTGGGACTAGGCCCAGGAACAATTTTTGGTGGATTTGCTTGTATGTTTTGGTGTATTGTCATGTCACAGGAGTCTGGTTCTGCTTCAGTTTTATTTTTTTTTATGAATTCAGCAAAGCATTCCCAAACCATGACACTAGTTGATATGAGCTTGTTTTCCTGAAAAGCTGTTTTTGGTTTACACCAAACATGTCTTCTGTTCTGGTGTCCATATATTTTAGTTTTAGACTAACCTATCCATTCTAACATTACTGCAGAAGTCCCGGTCTTTGTTCTGTTTCGTAAACTTTTGTCTGCCCTTTGTGTTTTTCTTAGAGAGTAAAGGTTCCCTCCTTGTCCACCTCCCATACATGTAAAATTCTTTGCATTCTCTTTGTGATCATACAGGTATGTATCTTTACATCAATAAAAAGCGGTGGACAAGGTTGAACACAGAACCAAAGCTTTTAGTTTATTAAATTTTATTTTAAAAAGCAGAACACCCAATTACAGATGACAGAAAAAAAAATCCAAGAAGTCATGGTGAGTGGGCAAAGTATAACAGACAAAAAGAGACTAAAGCCTGGCAATGTACATGGTGTCTGAGATCTGAGCTCTAACTGGGTTAAAACTTTAAAAGTTTATGCATATGAACAGCTAAAAGCTAGAGACTGAGGCTTAATCCTTTAAAATGAGGCTACTTGATCTCAAACTACAGGATTATTCCAGAAGGTTTGTGCTTCAAAGTCTGAAGGATCAAGAGAGATGTAAATCACTGGAATGTGTGGTGACTGAAGGCCGCCCATGAGGATGAAAACATGTAACCACCGTCCTTCTGGAG